>NW_008607318.1:0-3070 GCF_000691845.1 Merops nubicus | reverse complement strand
TAAAAAACAGTCTCATCTGTTACACCAGGTTTCTTACTTCTGTTATGTATTTAACACATTTGACCTTGAAACATTTAACCTGATTTTGTATTTTACTCTTACTTTGTATATTAGATCAACAAAGACATAGCACCATCTAAGCACTGTTATTAATTAAAAGTCAAAGTTTATCAATGCTTTGTTTGAGCTCTTTAATGGTGAAGTACACATTTTACTAATTTTTCATGTGCAGTACTGGTTTTGTACTCCCACAAGCTCCTTTGTTACAGTGTGTTATGGCACTAAGTGTAATTTCAGAGAATTGCAGTTATCCTATGCGTAATTGACTTCAGGACACAAAATTAATCATTTCACAGGCCGCGTTCATTTTATTTCTCTCTCTCTCTCGAGTATAATTATGTCTTTATACTGGATAGACAAATGATCTACTGATAAAATTAAGAGATTAATTACTTTTCCTGATTTCTTTAAGATCAGATATGACACTTAGTGTAGGACAGCCTAGTAAAATGAAGGCAGATATTTATGAAATTTTAAACTGTATTGTTTGCTGTTTTCACTTTTAGTTTATCCATAGACAGAGTATTGTGATTTCATTTATAGTGGATGCTTCATAAGCTATAAAAAATTTCACTGCTCCATCTTAGGTAGAAAAAATTCTTTGGTCAATGTCACCCAAATCCTGTCCTCTTGAATGTACAATGCACTTGGTTTCAGTGAGAGATGATGATATGGTGCAATCTCATGAAGCATTTGGATCTCTGAATATAAGTATGAGATGGTGTAACATGAAAGAAATAATATTTTGTTACTGTTAAATTGTTTATCATTGCTAAATGGTATGTTAATAATGCTATAACCTAATTGTAGTATTGATGTAATTATTTTTATCATTAAATCTAGTGTTAAAACAGCAGTTTTAGACATGACAATATTTGGGTGTTAAACTTCTGTATTGTACCTGCCATTAATTCAGTTCAGCAATTTTTATTTTAAATTAATGTTGCAGATTTAAATTATGTTCTTTTGCAGTAAGAATTGTGTGTGTCTGCAGTGCTAATCCAAAAAGCTAGAAAACACACTACTCTTGGTATTGCTGCTGCATTTAAAAAAAAAAAAAAAGGGGGGGGGGGGGGCAGGGAAGGAGAATGTACCTTATTTTCAGTAAAGAAGATAATTCAATAAAGAGAAGCTTGGACAATTAATTCTACATGCCCTATCTTGCTTTTCAAACCCTTGCCTTCTAGGCTGCTACATATCCAGAAGCAAGGGAGAAGATCTTGGTTCTCCATTTCTCCAGAACTTTCCTCTTCAGTAGAGCAGAAATAAGCTTTTTTACAAGATGTCAGAATACACAGCTTATGAATAAAAATGAAATCAGAAGAGTCAACTAATATAATTTACTTTGCTCAAGAAGTGACAGACTGATGCTCATTTGAGATGAAAACCACCATCTCACTCAGAATCTTCAGGTCAAGCAAAACCCATTTCTGAACCTGTGAACCCTCTTCTAGGCATTCAGAAACTGTTCTTCCAGATGACTTTCATAAATATGAATAGCTGCACCAATCATCAAAATGTTACTGGATGATTACTGGACAGCTATTAAATAATACATAATACAGTAATAATACTCATTTTCACATAGCTTTGAAATAGGTCTGCTGCATATTGCTTGTGTCTTCAAATCTAAGGTTGAGCCTGAAGGTGAGCCGTCTATATAATTTTCAAATTATATAAAATAGGGTAATTTAAGCCACAATGCTGCTATATTTTAAATTATGTATTCACACAATATGACACTGTTCTTCATTCATCACCCAGTCTGCCTATATGGCCAGTTCTATTTTCTTGTTTTCAGGAGCCTCATATATAGAAGCATATATGAAAAAATCTGCATCCAGAGAATGACTGAAGTAATAATGAAGAAATCTGCATATGAAAATGGATAAACATGTTACAACTCTGTATCTATCACACAATTTGCATGTATAGGTATGGTCCTTTCAGTACATGTATAACTGTAAAAAAACCTCTGCATGTAGCTCTGAGAGATTTACATTTTAAAAACATCCGTACTACCTATGTTTGTGATTTATATTTATTCCCTTTTAGCAACAGAAGCTTTTTAGAGTCCTCTCTTTCTTACTCGAGTTCTAATACCACATTCTGTAATGTTATAGTTTTCTAAATTGTGGACTAATTAAGTTGTTTGTTTGTTTGTTTTGGTTGAGTTTTTGTTGTTGGTGGTGGTGGTTTGGTTTTGTTTTGTTTTGTTTTGTTTTGTTTTGTTTTTGTTAATATGTTGAAAGCAGAGCTCGTGGGCTCTAAAAATCAGATTCTATTACATGCTTTCTTCACTGCTTTCTGGTGGCTTTCACACATTTTGCCCCAGTTGAAAACTCAGAGAACTCCCATTTTCTGTTCTCTCTCCTCTGGTCTGCCTTGCCTTCTGCTGCTTACCTTTCCTGAACAGGAGAAGCCTTACTCATGCTTTCTTTTCTTCATTTCCTGTTCATGCCTTGTCTTTAAAATTTTTTGGATTAGAAAGACTAGAAATAGAAGCCTTGCAGCCTGATGCTCTAGGAGCCAAACACCTTTTCCTCTGCACAAACACACAGAAAGGGAAGTGGCCACAGAATTGCTTCACAAACAAGGACTATATACTTATTTATTTACCAGACTTCTACTGACAAAGGCATGAGCTCTCAGTCAGAGAGTAAGCACTAGGAGAAGTGTGTATTTTTTTACTCAGGGAATATTTTGGAGTCATCATGAACATATAGTCAGATAAATATGGAAACTGAAGATGGGTGGGTAGGGGTTGCTTTTTTAAGAAACATGTTGGAATAAAGCCTAGCTATTGGTACTCCTTGCAACAAAAGACTAAAGATTTTCAAACAGCAAGATTGAAAATAATAAAATACACATGAGAGAAAAAGAAGCCATTTTCTGACATTAAAATCAACAGTGATAAGGCAGATCTAAGGGTAAAGGAACCAGAATAAGAATTTCTAGCCAATGAATAAATATTCATATATTAATAAATATTAATATATGCTAATAATTA
>NW_008607317.1:0-11857 GCF_000691845.1 Merops nubicus | reverse complement strand
TCTCTCGGTGTGGGGGGGTCCGTGCCGCCGCTGCGGCCCGCATCTGTCAAGACGGGCTGCTCTAGAGCTGGCCCGGGCTTGAAGAGACACACCAGAGGCCTAGGGCAGAGAACGGCCTCAGATTGTCCTCTTCTGCTGCAGGACTTAAAAGGAAGATGGTCTCCCATAACTGTATCGCTCCTCCTGAGTGTAATTGCCACATTTCCCAAACAAACATTTAACCTTTTTTTCTTGAGTAGAAGCTGTCAGACTGTTTGAAACTAATTTCTTCCTCAGTCACAACATGAACTTCTGAGCATTTGTTGGCAATACTGATATCAAGTTGCTCACAATTACCCTGTCAAAATTAAACACTGGTGTCTTGCTTTCCCAAACTCATTCCTTTCAGCAAGAGTCCTGGTTTTGGACCTGCAGTCATCATTCTAGGCCACCCCAGCAGCTACCACTAAACCACTCCTGGAGCTGCCAGGTCATCTGCACAGAGCAGCCATGGGTCAGAGCAGCTTTGTCAGGACAGATACATGCTGCCCAGGACAGACACTGCACCTCTGTTACCAATCCTTTCATTCATCATCCTGTATGCGTATCAAATTCTGAAATATAAATGTTGCCACTCTCTTGTTCATTCCTTGTACGGTACCAGGATCTGAGTGGTCTTATGTATTTATATGAGTTTGATGGTTCAGTTCCTATTTACTGGAATTAAATTTCCACTGATCATGTCGCAGAAGCAAATAATTAAGTTCTTTGTTAGTGACAACACCACATGGCCTGTTTTTTAGGAATTCTGTGATGGAGGATTTCCAGACAAGAAGAACTCTGCTTGAACAACTCCTGTCTGCACAGGCAGTTTATATTTCACTAAGTGATACGACAAGCAGACAACAAGTTAAGAAATAATCTATCCAGCTATTTAAATTATTATAATGGCACACTGACCAACTGCTCTTGCAATTACCATTTGTGTTCTTGGGTAAAACAAGCTCAGCTTTGTTCAGAAAGTGACCAAAGGGAGAATGTAGACAACAGTAGTGTACATGGCAAAAGATGTACTGTGAAGGACTCTGGCAGGGGATTGTTTGCAGATCTGTTAGCTGCTTAAGCAGATTTGTTTTATTATTATTGCTTCTTTTTTTTTTTTCCAGCCAGCTTATCAAAATTTGAGGCAGAAGGTAGACAACTTTGTATCTTGCAGGAATGGAATCCAGCAATGAACAAAAACCAGTTACGGAATGGGCTAAGGCAGAGTGTGATTCAGTAAGTAAGCAGCATGCTCTAAAATAATGGTAATGTTATTTGCTAAGTAATATATAACTGTCTTATTACATCACATAAGTTAAATAAGAATTTTCAGAATTAAGCTTTTCACAGCACTTTGTTGTGCTCTCCCAACAGCTGATGCAGCCTTAACTCTCAAAATTTTATGTTCTTGCTTTACCTGAAATTTGTTTTTTGGTGAGTTGAGCAGCAGAGACATACTCAGACTTGCTATCTAGCCAAGTTATTGCTGCCAACAGCCAACGCTGTGGCTGCTGGCAAAACTGTACCTGATATGCTGAGCCAAATGACCTTGGCTTTTCTCTTCAGAAAAAAGAGCCTACATCAAGAAAAAATCCTGAAGATGCCAAGCAGACTCTGACCACTAGCAGGCAGTAATCACACCGGGCTAGCCTGATTTCATGCAGCGGAGGGTAACTTTGGTACAGATACTTAAGATATTACATTTCCAGCACAACAGGAAAGCCAGCTTAAACTATGCATAGTAATTTAGGTTTAGCATCTCTTGCTGATAACTCACTGCAGTCTGAAGCACAAGCCTTGGCTTGATTAGAATCCATGGGTAAAATCTTTAAAGTTGTGGGGAGAGGGGCAGCAGGGAACTTGATAATGACATTTATGCTTATGCGGAAAGCTATTGGAAAAACCTTGCACACAGAATAAACTGTATTTCAGAGCATTTGATAGAACCTGTAAATCATTAGTATGTAACATTTGTTTGTTTAATCTGTAATTAGAGAAGAGGTTTACTTGAGATATGTCGTTTAATACTTCCTTCCATTTCTTGTTACTTTACCACTAGAATGAAGGAGACAATTGAAAAATGTTGTATAATTTTTTGTCATTACTGAAACATTTTTATCAATATTTCATTTTCTCGTTTTAGAGCCTGTAACAAGAAGAATGTAAAATGCTTCCTTTAAGTAGGCTATTAGTATAAAGAACAGACAGAGTCCCCATCACTCCTGTAGCTGCAGGACCCAGTGCTGAGGGTGTCCAGATGTGTACATGCTTTGCTGCATGCACAGATACGTGTGCTGGTACCTGGAGGTGACCTGACGTGCCATGACCCTGCACCCACTTGCTTGCCAGCATTCGTGGCCTTATTAGTCTTGTGGCTCCTTCTCTGAGCAGCAGGCAACGTGTCCATTTCCTGTCCCCTGCTCCCTTGCAGACATGACTTAAGCCTCCTAGACAGCCTGTGCCCCACAATCCAAGAGTCTGACACAGCCCCTGAAGTAATAAGTCTCTTCAATTACTAGTGTTCAGTTCCAGAAACTTTGCCGTGTGCTTGTTTTTATAATTAATACCCGTCTGTCTAGACTGACAGTTACAAGGAGTGAGTGGCAGTAATGCTATTAGGGGGCAGGCGGCTTCTCCCTCCAGTCAGCCGAAGAAAAGGCTGTGCTTTCACCTGTCCTCCTCAGAATAGCTTGCTTCCCTTGTTTGTGCCAAAATGTGTTTGTTTGCCTTCTTGTTGGCCTCATTTCCACATAAGCCCTATTAAAGTGGCTCTTGTCTAACATGTCATTTAAGTACCTGGGAGACCAGATGTCAGTAGTTAATTCTGTAGGGAGAAGTGAGGGGGATGGGGGAAATAGGTGATTGAAACAACTCCCTGTTAAGGATCTACTGAGTGGGCTGCAGTTCTCACCATGTAAATGCTAATTGCAGTTGACAGGAGGGCTCTGGAGAGTTACTGGAGGAGATTGGGGAGAAGTTTTTCAGAGGATCTGAATGACTCCTTTGTCTTTGTTCAAGGTCAGGAATGCTGGAAGCTGGAGTGGACAGAATTATTTCTCAGGTGGTGGATCCAAAACTAAACCACATCTTCAGGCCCCAGATAGAGAGGGCGATTCATGAATTTTTGGCTGCACAAAAGAAAGAGGAAAATGTGCCAGCTCCTCCTCCAGAGCCTGAGAATAAGGATCCTCCTGCTCCATCTCAGGATGCCTCCTAAAGGTGTTGTATCTCTGCACTTACTACTTTCACTTTTCATGTACTTCATCTCTGTCGTTTGTATAATGCAAGATAGAGAAGACGTTGTATTCTTCCTGGTGTGACAGGGAAGGACACTTTGATCACCAGCATGCTGTCAGTGTGAGACAGTCATCTGAGCTGCTTCCACTTAAGTGTCTGCTAAAAATATATTAGGACTGAAGACATAGGTATGATGTAAAACAGCTATCAAGGAACACTGTGGACTCTGCCAGTGCTGGTTTTAGATTAGGCCAAAAGGCCTTTTATTCTGGTAAAAGCATATCCAGCAGTGATTGACATGCAAATGGCTAGATAGCTTTCAGAACAGTATCAGATGGATTAAAAATATATATCCTTTACTGAAATACAGCTGAAAGTAGAGTGGTGACAAGTTATTGTGCTTTAGCATTGAAAGTTTTAGATAGCTCTTCTTTAGAACATACACTGGAGTGTTGAATTGTTAGTGACTAAAATACTCACTGCTAGAGCAAGGGTAATGTCTCTGGGAGTGAATAACTGTTCATTCCAAATTGTCTGGTTTAAATAGAGCAACCTATATCTTTCCAGCTGAAAGGACTGAGGGTGCCTTTGTTGCAAACAAGTTCATTCTAGCTTTTGTGATTAAAATAACTCAGGGGGCCTCAGGGGGCCATAATTGCTACTCTGTCTTAACACAAATGACTATGCACCCATCTCTGCTCAGGCCCTGTATCTTAATGTTGATTTGCATATTGAGGCCTCTATGCACATTGCCGAAGAACTACTATCTTGATGGAGAATTTCAATCTGCAGCTTTGCTGAGGAACTTAAAACCATACTGCATGAAAGGAAGTTAACTGTCAATTGTTCTGTCTGCTGGGGCCTTCTGAAAGCAAAAATCTTCCTTATCATCTACAGCTGACTTATTAAGAAGGAATAAGGAACCTATAAAAGCTGTTCTTATTCTTGGAATGATTAGAGCAACTAGCGATATTAAACCTAATAGTAGAAGTTAAAGTGCCTGTAGTACCATCCTGAGTTATTTAGTTATCTGCAACTTGCACACTTAATGCCTTCATAGGTCTTTGCATTTGTCTGGTTCAAGTAGTTTAAAGTCCATTATAACCTGCAGCTAAGTGCAGCTATTAATTAATATAGTCTAATCTATTCTTTGTTCAAATGCATTTTCTCGTGAAGGTGCCATCCTCTAAACTCTCTTTTTTGTTGCAGTGAGTTCCTGACACTAAGCAGCTGCAGTTGCAAAATACGTGTCCTGTTAGATTGGCAGTGGATTGCTTGTTCCATGTGGTGCAGGACTGCTGCCTGCCAGAGATGATTAACCTTTATCAGACCTGTGGGAAGGCACTGAATCAGTGACACTCAGATGCACCCGGAGTTCTGCGTGTGGAGGGAAGGCAAGGGGATGGGGAGGAAAAGGGAGTTGGCTCTTGTCTGGAGGGAGTAGAGAAGTGGTTTGAGATGAAACTAGGCTTGGGACCAGGAAGAAAAGAAAGATGTTCTGGGGAGTGGGGAAGTCTCTTGGAGCCCAAGTAAGAGCTGCCCCATATTCTTTGCTGTGAGGCAGGGGAGAGGAAGCGCCGTACACCCCTCTGCGTAACGCAGCGCTGAGCAGTGGGTGCCAGGGCAGGTGTAACTCACTGCCTGCTCTGGGGAGGACGCTTCCTGCTTAAAACTGGAAAGAACACTTCAGGATCAATTACTTAGATCATTTCTGTTGCATTGCAGGAAAACGTTTACAGTTGGCTATGACTATAGCTGATTTAATTTTTATTTCCCAGATAACTCTGGTTAGCAAAGGGCACCAGAGTAGTTGATCAGTTTGAAACGTGTCTCTTTCAACTTGAAAGACTTTTCTTTCCCTGTGAAATTTCTCAGGTGCCTAGTGGAAACTGTCCGATGCTTTCAGCCTGAATGCATGCAGTGTCCTCTGGATGACAGTCAAGTAGAGAATGTGATCAAATATTCTGCCAGCAGATGTCCATACCTTTTGCAATAAAAGACTTCAAAAAGCATCTCTGACTCCTAGCTTTTTCGGAATTTTTTTGTAAAGGAAAAAAAAATAACTTAAAGAAATCCAGCAGTCCCAATTGCTGGAGCCCTAACGGAAGTGTGACTTTATACAGTTCATAGATTAATCCCTGTCTGACAACACGGGGTTGTTAGTAGAAGTCATCACAAACAAGATGGATATTAGAGTTCCTCTCCATGTAAGGTCTCTTGCAAAAATTCTGAAGTTAAAGAACTGAGCTGACCTTATCTCACATTTATGAGCTATAAATCCCAGGCAGGTTCAGTCTGCTGCTAATGATGGTGAAGGCATGTTCAACCTTGTGAAAACAGTGCACTTCTGGCAATAGGCTAGAGCTGTTCCATTTTTTATCCTTTCAGACAGAGCTCTTTTAAGAAGCTAATAACTGCCTGTGTCATTGAGTAACACTTCATAACGTTTGAATCCTCACTATTCATGGGCTACCTCAACTATAGCCCTACCCATGGGCCTTGTACGTGAACTGGTGCAAGTCCAGCTATATTCTGCTCCCTTTCAAACCAGGTAATTTGCAGGGAAGATTGATGCTGTGGTTTAATTTCTAGCTAATTTATTTAGCTTAGTACCTTCTCTCAACACAGTTCTATGCAGAAATGGAGATGACAACATCTGGTATTTTAAGCCCTTCACAAGAGGGCTCTTTGAACTTCACCGCTGCAGTGAGTTTGCATTCTGCACAGTGCTGTAGAGTCCTCTGATACACAGTTCTTTCATCAATATTTCTATTTTCTCTATTTCTATATTCTAAGAGTGATCCTCTTAAATGGGAACTTAAATGCCTGTATCTTTTAGTGATCATTGTATTAGCCACAACCCTCCTGATACAGTTTGAAAAAACTGGTTTGGGATAATCTGGTTGTGTGGCTTGTCTCTCACTGTTACATAGTCTGTGTTCCTGCTATAAAACATGACAAGGGGCAAGTGAGGAAAGGGCTCTCTCCTGCATGTTGATTTGGTGGTTAAAGACTGCTCTCCAGTAGTGCGTGTTTTCCCTTAGAGCCTTAAGGGCAGGTCTTGGCAGGAAAAGATGTGTCTGTTACCTCCTGGTAGGGTGTCTCCACCACTTTTTTGAAACTGAACCACTTATGCAGGACAAAAATGTTCAAGAAGAGAGCAAGTGAAAAGAATTCTGACTGTGCTTAGACAAATTCTGGATTACAGTAACAGCAGTTAGGGAGCAGGGACACCAGTTTTAAAAAGTAGTAAGCAGAGCAGAATTTATTGCAGTGAGGATATCTGAACCTCTGTTTCCTACCTCTGACAAGTGCTTTAACAAATGAGTCAAGGAGAACAGATTCAGCCACCATAGTTTTTAGAAGGGTTTTCCATTGTTCTCTTTGAACATGTGCTGGTTAAACTGAACACCAGTGCTCTGACACGGCTGGGGCTGTGCCTTTAGCTGGCCTCGGCCTGTGCACAGTGCATGATTGCAATGATTGAGAGAACTTTCAGATCAGAACTGAGGCATCTAATGAGATTAGGCAGCCAATCCACTTTTGGGATCATAGTCTTCAGTGTGTAGGCTCTGAAGACCCCACTTTGGATCAGAGCCTTGGAAGTAAGAAGCTTTGGAAGCATACCTCACACCTAACAGAACAGTGAGAAAGCCACTAAGTCTTTATCGTAATGAAGAAATGACAGGTAGTAGTACCCTTTGATTATATGCATTTGTCCCCAGCAACTGATAGAAACAAAATTCCAGCCTTAGCAACTCAGTGATATAAAAATATTTACACCAGAACAAAAGAACAACTCTCTACCTACTGTAGAAGTGAAATTGTTGCCTTGTGTAGTACGATGTAGGACTAAAATGACACAGACGAGTCTTAAGTCAGTGTACCTCACCAGGCTGGAGGTGTTAAATACAGGCTGAAGAGTCTGGTGAGGCAGACAGGTCTCATTCAAGAAGCAATTAGATGCCTTTGTGGAGCTCAAGGGACGGGGAGGTACATTAGGAGGATGAGCCTCAGTGAATTAAATGGGCTTTCTCTTTGATCTTAGAGTCCTTCTCACATTCAGGCTGACTGTTCCTGTTTCCTGGACAGTCATTTAGCACCCCAAATTTGCTTTCTCAGATGAATACCTTTATGTTTTTAATAAATTTCAAGAGATTGCAGCATTTCTTCAGCTGATCTATTAATGTGAAGGATCTTTAAAGATCTTCAGACTTCTTGACTTTGCCTGTGCCAACCCTGTGCATTTGCTTCTGCCCAGTCAGAAGAGACCAGCTGCAGTTTAAAGAAAACATGCAGGGAATTCGAGTCAGTCTTGGAAAACCAGCCTTGCTGTTCCACGCCTGCTTAGCCCTATGGAAATCCTGGAGTCCAAAGCCTGCAGAGAGCCAGCCTGGCTCAGTAGGTAGGTACTAGATTAGGAACTAGGAAGTGCAAGTTCTCTGCAGAGTCTTACAAGTCCACAGCCATGTCTGTGGCTAGTTGTTTTACCCATTTGCTTGCCTGTAAAATGAGGATAACTTTACCCTCCTGTGCAAGTCCTGGGACAGGAAGGGAGCTGGGTGCTATATTTAGGCCCCGTACAATGGAAACACAGAATGAAAGGAATTTACACATCAGCATACATAACCACCAGTAAGTTGTGATACACTAAATGAGTTTTAAGGATTAGGCATTATAGCTGAACTTCCACAGAATCATCCTGAAACACATCTCGCTGGTGAGACAAGGGGGTTTAACTGTGCCATTTTGTGTTGGATTGTGACTCCAGAATTAGAAGCAGATGGGTTGAACTATGAACCAATGAACCCAGTTTCACAGGTCCTATGAAGGAGGAAAAAATCCACCCAAACCCACAAATCTATCTAGGATTGCCTTGCCATGCATCAGTCAATCATCCCAGCAGTTATCAATCACAGCCAAGTAGCATATAAGGCAGGGCCTAAATTTCTAGCTCTTGCTTGGCTATTAAAGGAATTATCACACATCTCATATGATTAAAATAAAGCAAGACCACACCCTGATCTTAAGGTGGGAGGAAGAAGAAGGAAGAGCTGGGTGCCACTGATGATGGCCACCTGAAAAGCCATGAGCAGATGTCAACACACTTCCCTCCAGCACTGCCTCAGCTGCTGCACTTCACTGTACTCTATCTGAGGTTGGTGGTTGATCACTCTGATCACTTAAGCCAGACAAACCAGAGCACAAGGAAGTGGGCTGTATTAATCAACTTTCTCCAGCTGACCCTTCTGGCAAAAGCAGGCTTGAGAAATTAGTTTGGACATCAACTGTATGGCCCAGGGTTTTCTAGCTTTCCTGCGGAGGCAGGTATCCTGGTGGGTTTATAACCTATGTATCCAAGTCCCAGCAAAACAGAAAACACCCATGTCCTGCACTACAGACAATCAAACCTCCACTGGATACATAATCCTTAAAATTTTCACAGACATTGAACTTTAATGCTCTGTAATCAAAGACAAGTATAATCAGGTTGTACAGACTGTAAAATCAAGACATTTTACAGTCTTAATAGAGAAAACAAAGAGAATGGGAAGGAGGCTTCCTTAGCTGTTCTGGGAGTTCTCATATTCTGCAGACATCCCAGTTCAAGCATTACTTCCAGAACTACAGAACTTTTCTTACTTTCCCACTGCATAGTTTCTCTTCATGTTGAAACATGAACTGCAGCCTTACAACAGTTCTGATGTTTTTTCCTTTGACAGTCTCCCAAATGCTGTCATGTTAGAACAACCAAGGGCAGAATTCCATTGCCTTTCCTCCATTACTCCTGAAACATGTCCGTGTCATGCATACCACCAAACACACAAAGCAACCTAGGTGGAATCAGTTCAAGAGACATCTCACTGTCAGCTACCAGTGCTGCTAAGTGACACACAAGAAGTGACTCCTTGAAGAAAGACTCAAGCCCAGCCAGTTCTCTGCCCTCACCAACTATTCTACTGACCAGTATCTAGCCCACTGGCAAGTCAGACACTGACTCAGGTAGACTTCACCAAAAGAAGGAGAATCAAAATTGCCACTATATATTTAACCTCTGCCTAACCAGCCAGTATTTTCTAATGACAGCTCTTCCATTTCTAACTACCCCTGTCCTACAGTTAGCATAATACCTCCGTCTGGTAGGGCTGAATCCAGCAAAAGTCTCCAGATCAATCCCTGAGTAACCACAAGCAGGTTTGGTACACTAGACCCCTGTAACTAAACACCTTGATCCAAGCATATCTAGTGGAGGGAGGGCAGCCAAATGGGAAAGAGGAATATGTTAGACCATCTCTCATCTTTGGTTCCTTCACTCATTGGTACCCAGGCCTTGCTTACCCCCTCAAGGACTTCCATGTCATGGTAGTGCAGTTTCAAGTTTAAAATTTATCACAGAATTTAGAACCAGCCCAGTTTTGAATCGTGATACCAGATAACCAAGACACCCGGTCGCCCAGCGTACAGGTCAGACAACAAAAGCCCTCTCAGGGAAAGGGGGATAATCATGACTGTCTGGGAGACAAGGCCAAACCACAACCCGGCGTAGCGAAGCTATTCTAAGTCTGGCCATAAGAGGGAGATAAACTATTGCTTCATTTCGCAGTCCTGATGCCTCCTTACAAAACCCGATAGAGGACTCCAAAGCCTTTGCTGACTCCTGAGTGAATCAGCTCAGCAAGGCGTGGAGACAGCTCTCACAAAGCGTTTCCATGAACTCTGACTGTACTTGCCTAATACAAATCACACAGCAGATACTGTAATTTCTCAAGAGGTTTACTAGTGGGATGTGAAACTGCAAATTCTGACCTACCCAAATCTGTAGTTCATTGAGCTGGTCCGGTGTGAACAAGGCTAAGGCTAAAACAGGAGTGGTGCTGCCCGAGGCCCCAGCTGGTAGTGCCACAAGATTGTATCAGAACCATAGCTTCAGTGCCTGCGTTTTTGTGATTCAGGTGCTGAGCCCGCACCAGTGCCAAGTCAGCCTGGGAAACATGACTGGGCAGTAACGGGGGCAGCAATAACTGCCCTTGTCTAGACGCCATCAGCAGCCACGGCGCGGAGAAATGCGCTACCTCAGCCACCGGCCTGGCAGCCGGCTCCGCCAGAAACCCCCTCCAGCACCAGGGCGAGCCCAGGGAAAGGCGCCGCCGCAACGCGGCAAGTCCGACCCCCCTGTCCAGGCTGCCGGAGTGCGAGGGCCTCCCATTTCACTGATTCCATCTTGCTGACTCTCATGCAAGGAAATCAATGCCTTTTGCCCTAGCGTTTTCATAACAAATACCTGTTCACTTAGAAAAATAGACAAGAACACCCCCAAACCGTTTCAGGCCTTGGCCTTCACATAGAAGGTTAGAATTCACACAAGGACAGACGGCCGCAGCTTGCTTTGCAGAGCTGGGGCCTTTGGGAAGTCCAAGGAACTTCATCCAGTAAATGCATCCATTCTGGAAGGGATTTGTAACAGAAATAGAAAGCCATGACACCCATGAGTTTCATGTTTTATTGCTAGTCTGCAAAAATAATCCTGCTTCAGAGAACACTCATAAAATTTCACATTTTCTACAAGAGGGCAGCACAACTGTAGCAAAAATACAAAAAAAAAAAAAAAAAAAAAAAAAAAAAAAAAAAAAGGGGAGCCATAACTCTTCCCTCACAGCACTCCCTGTAAGACACCAACACATTAATCACCCCCTTCCATTTCCTCACGTAACACCATTCACCTCTACCAGCTCCTCCTGCTAAGAGAGCAAAACAAGGACTGCTTCAACCATGACAACCAGCCTCAGAGGTCACCGACACCAGCTCCTGAGCTGGTCTCCTCCAACACCAGCCTGAGCTCCAAAACTTCCACTTGCCAGCTTCTCCAACCTCCAAAAACCACGCCACCAATACAAAACCTTGCAAAAAAAACCCTACCAACCCTACCAATGTAAGACCTCTGAAGGTCCAGATAAAGCCCAGTGCAACCTTACCTTGCTCTGGAGAGCCATCCAGTCCACTCACGCCAGGCTCTGGCACACACTGTGCTCCCTGTCTGCCTCAGCCTCAGCTGCAAGGGCTCTGCTGAGCAATGGAGCTCCCCTGCACCCAGAACACACCTCAGCCCCTGCCTGCCACTCTAACCTCCTCCCAGGGGAAAAGCCCCGCTGCTTCACCTGCAGAAAGGATAATCAGCCATCTCCAACCCAGCCTGAAACTCTGCTTCCTACAGGGGAACCTGGACTTCGCCATAATCAGATGCAAAACCCCATCTTTCCCAAAATAGCATGGAAAAGTGGGATCAGGCAGCTGCTGGCCCCCCTAGTGCTACCTGATGGTTCCAGCTCACCACTGCCTCGAGCGCACAGAATTGGCAGGTCCCTGAGGCTCACACAACTCCCCAAAATATCCCACCCCTTTCATCCAGAGATGGCATGAAGGCACAAGGGTTAGGGAGCATCTGGCAGCCAACCTCAGCGGCTTATTCTGGGGACACATTTCTTTCCCCTTTTGAACAGGGGCAAGCCCAGCAGCGTTTCTCCGGGGTACCAGGAGGGTGCCAGCGCAGCCGGGCTCTTGCTCCACCTTGCACAGATGTAGCTCAGCCCCCCTGGGCCCC
>NW_008607316.1:0-3322 GCF_000691845.1 Merops nubicus | reverse complement strand
CTCGGTGCCAGCGCTCAGGAGAGCTGCCAAGGAGCCGCCCCAGAGGGAGGAACAGGAGCAATGCCAGGAGGGTCACAAGAGCTGGGTTTGTGTCCATCACAGCAAACACCAGCCAAGGGAGGTGGAGCCCAGGCTTTCCAACCCACACCTACACATCTTGCATCTCCTCTGCCCTCTCTGCAGCTCTCCTATTCCCCTGGACGCTCTGCCACAGCTCAAGCAGCAGAATCCAGACCTGGATCAGGTCCTGCCAGCTCCCAGAGACACCATCCACACTTGGCTGGAGCCTGCAGCGCTGGGGAGCTGGGGAGAGAAACATCTGGAGCTGCTGAATGTTTTCCAGGGCGCAGGGCCAGGCTCCCCGCGCGGCGGCACCAGCCCTGGGCACGTCCCGCAGTCAGCTGGCGGCTCTTCCTCCTCCCGCATCCCGCCCTGGACAGTATTTATTTGCTGAAGAACAGCTTTCTGCAGGCAGCCTGCTCTAATGCTGAGGGACATCTTCAGTTACAAGGAGAAAAATAAACAGTTTGAGCCTCGGAGGCCCTGGCACTCTGCACACAAAAGCGCTAAACCCAGGGGGGCGGCAGCAGCTGCGCGGGGTCAGCACCGGGGAGCGGTGGGGTCCCCCGGGACAGGGGCTCCAAAAGAGGGGCCCAAAGGCAGGCAGAAGCAGCCTGCCCCACTCCCAGCACAGGGCACCAGCCTCTCTCATCCCAGACCCTCCCAGCCGTGTGTGCCCCTGCTGTTGCCCAGGGACACGCCTGGGGGAGCTCCTGCCGGGGCGGTGCCGCCTCCCTCAGGCAGCGCCAGCGGGGCCAGCAGAGCTCCTGCACGGTGCCCCATCTTCCAGCAGCCCGAGCAGCCTGCAGCCCAGAGCTGTGCCAGGCCAGGCCTCCTCCACTGCCAAATGCATCCTCGTGCTCAGGTCCAAGCTAAGCTCCTAACAAAGGCTCTATGCTGCCAGCGTGAGCATCACTGTAAAGCTATCCCTCCTAACAGCTCAATATATGGGAAACTCACTCTACCACATGTCATTAGACCTCTCTCTGGTTAGAACTTGTTTGAGACTCAGAAATCCTTCAGACTTATGCTCAGTTCAATGAGCAGAATTACCATCTTTTTCCTAAACAGAGTCTGGATCCAATTGAAGGAATCCCTAATGGGTAGAGAATTTTTCATGTTAGAATAGAATGCCACACTAACATGAACCATGACTGCTGCATCACCAATGCCTGAACAGCACTGCCAAGCTCTTCCCTACTTCAGGACCAAAAAAGGCTTTTGGAATGGCAGCTGCATCTCCAGGAGCTCCATGGGGACAGCCAAACTGTTTAACCAGTTCAGTGCTTCACAGGTGGAAGTGTGGAACCCTGTGACTGGGAAGCACCTTGAACCTCGAGGTAACAACCTCCTAGTCCAGTTTTTCTCAAGTCTGGCTGATTTGACTCCAGTCTCCATGCACACACAAAACCACCACTTGGTCTGAAACCACCAGGTTCTTACACTTTCCTCATGCTGCACTGGAACAGCCTCCTCTGCTCCCACCCTGCAGCCTGGAACAGAGCCTGGCTGGGCTGCACTCGCCCACAGTGACCTGCCTGCCACTAGGAACAGGACTTCAGCCTGTGGACTTCTGGACAGCTGGGTGCCCAGGGACCAAACATTCTACACCCAGAGTGCAGGGGAGCCTCCCCCTCTCCCTGAGCACCCACTTAGGAGCTGTCTGCCCGGCTGCACCAGCTGCAGGGGGAGCACACCTGGAGGATGCCAGGCCCCAGATTCCCGATGGGAAGGAGGCTGCCACAGCCCCTGGCCAGTGCTTGCCACTGTGCTGGGGTGCAGGCCAGAGCCCAGGCAGCAAACTGCCTCTAGTGCTGCACTGAGCTGTGCCCAGATCCAGAACAAGGGCTGGCACCATCTTTCAGCTTCAGTGAAATCCACCAGAACACCTCAGCAAATTAATTCATCTCCCTGCCACTTCAACACTGGCACTAGACAAAGACTGTAAACGTTTACTCATAAGCTCCTGAAGTGATCCAGCTGTTCACCAGCTGCTGTGAACATCTACATGAAGTTTCCACTTTAAATCAACCTTGAGTAAAGCACCTTTTACACGTTTAATAAAACCAGCTTCACAGATCTGTACACGTTTGTTCCTCAGAGTAAAGAATCAAACTGCAAGTTATGTCACTATTTTCATCAGTAAAAAAAGTCCAAATAAACTGTCTGTGAATCCCTTATTTCTCCCTGCAAAGCTGATTGCTTCTTTGTCCTACCCTTGCCAAGAAAACCACCAGTGACAGCTTCCAAACCAGATCCCATTTAATGAGAGGTACTCAGCCACCACCTCAGGGCCCCGGGCAGGCTCACGCCTTGATGGCGTATTTGCGGGCAGGGTACAGTCGCTCCTTCCTCAGCTGCTTCTTGGTCTTCAGGTTTTCTTCGTGCTTGTTCAGCCTGCGCCGCATGGCCCGAGTCTTCTTGGGCCGCAGGTCGAGGGGCTTGTACTTCTTGCCCTGTTTGCAAACACAGAGGAGTGGAGTTTGAGAGCAGGAAGGTGGCTGCTGGGTGTGGGAGCTCGCCCAGCCCAGCTGCTGGTGGACACAGCAGCAGAGCCAAGAGCTCTGAGCTCCTCTCTATTGGGACTGTTATTCCAGTTGAAAAGTTTAAGAGAACTTATCTCCACTGAGACAGGAGCTGACTAACTCCTGGGCCAGCTCTGACCCAGGTTTAAGTGAAGCTGAATCTTACAAGTCCCTGTTATCCAGCACCTCTTGGAAAGTTCTTATTTCCCCCACGCTGTGTAATACAAACTCGAAGAAGTAACATTGTAAAAATCACAGGCACTTATTGAGATAAAGAATTCCTTAATCACCTGCAACACGACTAAAATTTAGGAGTGTTTCTGGACACTGCATCTTCCAGAACGTGCAGCACACCCCAGAGAAGTGACACTGCCTGCAGACTGTCCTGGCAAAAGCACGTTCACAGCAAGCCTACAGAACTCATGACAGCTCTGCAGTAATATTTACAAAGGAACCCTGACCACAGAGCTTTAAAACCCAACACAAACTGCACTCTTCCCCTCGAGTTTCAAACAACAACCTGCAAAATTAGTTTGTACAAACTGTGTTTGAAGATAGTAAAAGAAGAAAGACAACGGTGCAAGATGCTCGGCTGTACCTTGTAAAATTTCCTCAAGTTCTCCTTCTGGGTCTGATTGATCACAGTCAGGACTCTGGCGATGGATTTGCGCACCACGCGGCTGCGAGTGGAGAGAACAACAGCGCGCCTCAGAGCGCACCGAGCGACCGGCACCACC
>NW_008607315.1:2599-3903 GCF_000691845.1 Merops nubicus | reverse complement strand
ACAAAAGTGGTTTAAACCACCACACCTTTCTACATGATCATTTATATTGTACCATTATAATGAAAATAGTCACTTCTGGATTCTCATACTAACAGACTCATGTTTCCATCAGCACTTTTATTTTGACAGAATATTTGTTTCCTCTAGCTGACCAATGTTTCCATGATCTCTTTATTCTCTCTCTTGGCATTAGAATTTGTATTCAATTAATCTCTATTTCAGGAATTAACTATAGTCTTCCTGTGGTCTTGTTTTTCCTTTTCCTTTCTTAATCTTCATCTAGAAAGACAAATTTTAAAAAGTGTCTTACATGGGAAACATTTCCACATTACAGAAATTACTTTGTGGAAACTGGTAATTCCTAAAATTCATATTTAAATTTGTATACTTATTTGCAAAAATTTCAAATGCATGCTGTTTGCATATCTAAAAAGGGACAGTTCATGGTCCTTGGAGGTCTTATACATATGACTGATCATAAAGTGAATCTTTAAGAGGTGATTCCAAATGGTCAGTTTAGGAACCTTAGGAGTATTCTCAGGGAAGTTGCTGTACATTCTTGAGGACTGTTGAAGTTTTGGAAAGCTGTAGCTAGGGAAGTTTGTAATTTCAAACATGCATCAGAATAAAATTTAAGTAAAGACTAAAATGTTGGCTCATATCTAAACCAAGAGAGGAGGTAAAGAGGAAAATTAAGGAATGGTCATGATCTTTAGTTTTGGAAAGGGACCTGGAGACCCAGGGCATGTCTGAAATATATGGTGTTCCCAACAACTCAAGTTTAAGGAACAGCTTCTTAGGCTTGTCAGTTTACACTAAGAAGATCAGCTCTCAGTTTATTGTTATCATAATGACGGAGGGTTTTATGTGTCAATGTTTCTGTTAAAGATACAATCGCAGAGGAATTAATTAGCTCTGACAGAAGTCAGTTTGACAGTGGTACTCAGGAGAATATGATAGTCAAAGTGGAAATAATGACAACAGACACAGCAAGATTACTCCTTTTGCAAATCATCAGAAAAATCTGTACACTGGCACATACAATGAGTCAAGTCTTCAACTTCTTGGATGTAAAAGCTAAGCATAAAATACATCACTGCCTTGCTGAGCAGAACCTGTTTTTTCAGTCTGTTCACAAAAAGATGGATTAATAATTGGCAGAGCAACGAGAAACTCAGAAAAATAATTCAGAGAATTAAAAGGTAAGTGATTTGCTTCTGGTGAGGGAAACAATTTAAAATTTGAAGTGGAGAATGAGGATAGGAAATAAGGATGAACTTAAACATTAACTTGGAACACTGGCA
>NW_008607315.1:0-2568 GCF_000691845.1 Merops nubicus | reverse complement strand
CGCTCTTTCCTCACTATCTTCTCTCTTCAACTTGTAACTCAATTAAGGGAGACTTCAAAGTTTATTTAATTAGGCTTTCTAAGCCTAATCAAGGATGCTGGACAAATGAAAGCTTTTTCATGTGAGGTTGTTTTATATTTACAAATGTTTGTTTCTGATGATGTGATGACTGAATCATAGTGTATGTGAAGTGCACATAGAATTGTCATCAAAATTTCTTATATATGTAATAATTGCACTTCTAAAAGTCATTCTCGGCTAGTCTCAAGAAGTAATAGCTGACCCACAAAATGGGCTACCATCAAATTCACCCTTTGACCAGGGGGTTTTAAATGACATTGTTTCTGTAAAGCCATAAGATTACCCTGTGGTCTTTTTTTCACTTGGTTTGGAATTCATGCAAAGAAGGGATACATAGTAAAACTTCTAGTATGAGCTGATGGGGGAGGGGGGGAGCACTGTGATGCATGCTCCTTTCAACAGCACTGTATCTTGCACAATTCATGCCCTCAGGCTCCTCTCATTGAAAAACAGAGTTTTGTCCTGTCATCACTTCTGACTTAACACCTGTCATGGGCAAATGGCATTGGAGAGCTGTTGGTTGTTCTTAACGTTTCTGTTGAGAGATCTGCTTCCTATCATTACTTACACCATTAATTTGAACCTTATGAGAATTACACAGTTCTGCTTTTGTTTCTGTGGAATCAAGAGTTTTAGGCAAATTGAATACTCTCTGATTTTAAACTCTGTGCCTTGCAATGGCCTTATTCTGTTAATTGATCACTTCGGCTGCAGTGTTTTGAGGAGGGCTGCACCTAGTACTCCATGGGTCACCTGTTGTACTGGGTCTAATATTTGAGACAAGCATCTTTAGCTTTTTCTGCAAACGGTGAGCTCCATCTGACTGAGCATGCGTAGGTCACCAGTACAATCTTGGTGAATCTTATCCCTGCCACTGGATGTGCTGTGTCAAGACAGGTAACAAAAGCATCCCAGAAGAACAAACCAGAAACCCAATAAAGATTATAATAGGGAATGGCATTCAGGGAAAAAGCACTCAGAACACAGACCAGAATGATTCCAGGTAAAGGCTTGAGTCCTCCTTTACAGAATAATCAAAACACTCTCAGCAAGAAGTTCTCTAAGCCTTGCAGGGATGGCAACAAGGGCTGTATATGCAGGTGGTGCTCATGGGGTGATATGGTTCTCACCAGGACGCCAGAGCTAATATGTACAGAGCAGATAGTGACATTAGTCTCAGGTGTAGATCTAACAGCGCTTATGAAATCTGCCTTTGTTTATGATAGGCATTTCTATGCCCAGGATTTTACATACTCCCTTAGCTTCCATTACTAGCAAACTGTCTTTTTTTTTTGGCTTAGAAAAGAATTAAGTTCTTCCTTAAAATGTGTTGATGTGCATTCTTTGTTATGGTGGATTTTTGGATTTTTTTCTGTATAACTAATGCAGAATTATTTGAATATGAATCTGTTTTTTTTTCCAAGTTTGGGTGTATTTGGATCTCAGCTCTGCATATCTACTTAGTGAAACACTGGATGACAGAAAGTTACTAAAATCAGACTGTTTTTTTCCTAAAACTATCACAGATCAAGTTACAAGTTATGAGTGGGAAGGAGGGAAGAGCAAAATGAAGAACAGAGTTATAATATTAGACCTCTGAAGAAAGTGGAGGAAGTTTAGAGAAGTTAATGTAAAAAAAGAAATAAATTTGGATGTTAGTTTCTCTCTCAGTATGTGATTTAGTTGATTTTTTAAAAAAAAGTTTGTAGATAGAGATGTTAAAGTTCAATAATACTGATCATAAAAAATGGATTTCTCAGATAGAAAGAGTGGATTTGGTCCAAAAATCAAATTGAAAATTAAATTATAAAAAGCAGTAATATAGCAAGATAATTGCCAATATGTTGAGATGAACTAGCAGATAAGAGGAAATTATTTGGTAAGAAAATTACAATAGTATTTAGAAAAACACTTTTTTTTAAAAGTCACTATTTTTATTGTCTACAGGGAATAAAACCACCTTCTAGGAATATCAGATTTTCTGGCATAAGACTTAAATAATGGCTAGATAACAAAGAGCTTGCATAAAGACTTATTCAAAATCCTACTGCATAGAGGAAAAAGTCTAAATATATTAGTCATCCATTAAGTTAAAAATTATTTGTCTCTAATTTGTAAAGATTCCTTAAATTACCCATGCTTAGGTTTTTATCATATTTTTTCTTTACAATACCTGAAAGCAGATACACCTGAGAAGAGAGGGACTTTTCTGGACAAAGCTGAAGATGTGACTGAGCCCAGACCTAGTGAAGGTGTTGGCTAAAGCAGTCTGAAGCCATGTGGCTGGCATGGTGTGTCTCCCACCATGGACCAACAGATCTGAAGACAGTGGATTTGCCTCACTTTGCTGTAGCCACATCTTGTAGCTTTAGCCCATGCAATATTCATCTCCTTTCCCTTTGCTTCAAAGCACTTGTGCCATGAGCATGGTGCAGTGTCTAAAACTAGAGACTGCAGATTAGGGTTGTCACGAACCAAGGGACGAAA
>NW_008607314.1:0-9112 GCF_000691845.1 Merops nubicus | reverse complement strand
TACCTGGGCACCAGGGAGGCAGCAGAAGAGTTACATCCCTGATAAAAGGCTTTTGGTGAAAACCCCTAATTTTCTGTTGAATAAAACTAATTTTTTAAAGAGGAGGAACAAGAGATGTACCCTAAATTATGGTCTCTTAGACAGTATAATGGCTGATACATAAAAGCCTTATGCCAGTGGGGAGAGCAGGCTGTTCCTGAAGAAACTTGAGGCTTGCTGTTGCCTTGAAAACTGTGTGGAAGGGCATGTTTATGTTTCATGCCTCTTCCCATCTTTCTCTCCTCTACTCCACCTGCTTATTCTTGAAAGTATTTTACTTCATACTATGGTGGCCAGGTAGCAGTGTTACGGGAAGAATGGTCTATTTTCATGTTAGGTATTCTTGTGTCTAATTCTCAGGTGTAGCATGTTGTGCTTTCTGGGAATTTCTCACTGCTGGAAAGCAATGGAATTTTGGAGGCAAGTGGGCTAATTTTCTATTATATTTTCCTGTTTTGGCTATTTTTTAAAAAGTCTGTTTCCCCTCCCCCACCTGCCGCTGTTTTGGATTGTCTTTGGGGAGATGGAGGGAATACTTTATTTGCTAGTGGATTTCACAGTTATGCTACCAAAAGCTGAGTGTGGAAGAGGCATGCGGTAAAGCTGTGTTTCTTCTCTGCCTTTGCTTTGGGCACCTGAAATTTTGGTTTGATTTGAACTAGCCAGTACTGACTGTAGCTGAGGGCAGAAGTGTCTGGCCATCTCTGGCTTGGTGAGAGAACACAGGAAATGTAAAGGGCTGTTTTATGATAGGACTGCATGCCATCCATCATTTCACCATCACTTCTTTCAGAAGGAAGAGATGTATAGTTACTGCTAAGCCTAATTGGTGGTAATTGGTAGTTTAAATGGACAGGGCTGGCTATGGTTGCCAGAAAGGGAGTTCTACTGCTACAGATGTATTGTTCCATCTGAATTTCTAAGGCTGAGCACACTGTATGGATATTAGTAGCCTCATGTGATGCATCTGCTGGCACTGTGAAGAGTCCTTCGTACAAAACCTTAATGTTCCTCAAGAAAGTTTTTAGCACTGAAGGACCAGGCTGGTTACTGTGGAAAGTTCATAATGATTATGCAAACACAGCTGTAAAGTTTGTGATACTGGAATATTTGTAAGGATGTGCTCTGTTATAAAAGAGAAGGAAAAGAAAAAGAAAACTTGAGGAAAAGTTTTAAAAAAGCATCGTGAAATACTTCATTCTTTTCATCCAGGCTAGCTGTGAGTGTTGATGCTGTTATTAATCTGTGTAGTTTTGTATTTGGAACAGTTTTCAGTAGCTGTTGTGATATGAATAAGTACTTCTGGTGACCCTGTGAGATAAGAGAAATAACTGTTACCTGCTTGGGATCTAAATATGCTTTTGAAAAGCAGCAACATAGAGAGGCCATCCTTATGTCAGGACTATATGTCAAATGGACTTCTTGGCATAGTTAGAGGATTTCCCACTATTTTCATGAATGGGGAAGAGGGGATTTGGCATTAGCAGTCTTTTTGTGTGTGTATGTGTCTGTTTTAAATTTGTTTTTTTTTAATACTCAGAGGATTGGATTTTGCTTGGTAACTTTTGTTTTTAACCAGAGTAAAATAACTGCCTTTTAAATCTGAAGCAACTGTTGGATCAAGTTGCCTTACCACCTGAATACAAGATAACATGTGAGTGTGTCCAGTTATGCCGATGGAGAGGGAGATCATTTGTCTTCTGATGGCAGAATGCTCTCAGTGAAACACCGAAGTCACAACCCCTGTTTCTAAAGTAGTTTTCTTCTGGTGGCTGCTCCCCAGAGGTGGAAAGATGTGAGCTCCTGTGTTGGGGTGGAAGAGCACTCCCATACCTGTCATACAGTGCAGAGGGTGGATTGTGAATATAAATTGTAAATACCATATTAATGCTGAAATGCTGTGTCTAGTTATCCAGGCAATATGCACTTACTTTTTTTCCTATACACTTTGCGACCTGTGAGAGTGGCTTCCCTTCCCTGACAGGAGGAGGACAGAAGGTTATAGTTAAAATTAATCAAATATTGACAGTTAAGCTATAAGCATTTTATAAGCTAGTATACATTAAGATTCTTGTGGGATGCAAGAAAAAATAAAATTTTATTGTGGAGATAGTGACAGTAGTGATGCCTATTGTATTTTTCCTCTTTGAATACTGAAATCAGAGTTTTAAGCCACTGTGTTCATTACAGCAAGTCTGTTTTTTGCGGGTGTATTGATGGAACTGTTTGTAATGTTGTGAGCCAGAACAATGTCAGGTGGGTACTGCCTGTACTGGAATAAGCAGTGTTTCCTGAGTCATCCTGAGTATAGGCCAGAACTGTAATGAACCCATCTGATTATCTCTTTTACTCAAAGAGAAAAGCTATAGCTAAAATTCAGTTTAGTTTTAGCTGGATGTTTCATTTCTTTTACTTCAAAGCTGTTGATAAAAGCATGGTTGATACTTTGCTTTTAAAGACAAGTATATTCCATGGGACTTAGAATTTGATCTTCATTAAAATTAAAGTCACTTTAGCCTAAATTTTAATATCAAACTGCTTAGGTACTTACATGGGTAGAGCAAAGTTGGTATGTTAGTTAATTTTTAGTGACTAGTATATGTTGGTTATGTAAATCAGGTTATATATAGCATTTCTAACACCTAGGACAAAGAATTGTATATAAGGTTTGCTTTCTGGCTGCCTAAGATTCCTGATGCTGTCATATACAACAAACGTACACATAGCTGTCTGTTCTCTTCACAAGTGTGCTGCAGATAGCCACATTGGCACCAATTTTCCAGACTCATCATGCTGAACCAACAGTGGGAAACATGCCAAAGGTTAAGCTTGTAGAATAAGAGACAGAGCATGTGATACCCATCCAGCACAGCACCAGCAGTGTAATGATTTTCTTTGCTGAGATGCTGTTGTGATTTCTGAAGTTTGTGCAACAATCTTTAAAAACCTTGCATTTATATTACTACTTTCAGCACTTGGGTTTGTGGCAGAGGCAGGGAGTGGAAGGGTGAAAGCTGTTTACTTTCATAAAATATACAGCAAAATGCAAAATTCAGCAAAGGCAGGGTCTGTTGTGTTAGCCCACCTGACAGCCAGTGGGCTACTCATAGGAGTAATGTACTGGAGCTTGTTTTGTCATCAGGCTTTGTGGCAGGTGGAAACTGGAGTTCAGTGAAATAGACAAGTGTTTGCTGCAGTGGTTGTGGCATGCTCCTGGACTTTGGCTGTAACCCCTTAGCAGGAGGACAGTCATCTAGTCCAGAGCCTGAGGTCAGCTGCTTAGGCTTTTACATCTCTTGAGAGGTGTATGGAACAGCATAGCTCTGAAATTGGTAAAGGGATAAAAATTGAGGTATCATTGAAGATGAATAATGAAGCTTTATGCTTCTAGTCATGGCCATCTGCAGAGCTGAAAAGGTGGCTGAGAACTTTAATGTGTGTTGTGTAATGACTCTGTGCACGGGGGTCATGTAGATGTGTGTCATATAGGAATACATTAATTAAGGAAGTGCTCTAGTGTGAACATGAAACTGTTAAAAACGTAAGCTTTTCAGTAGCACTTCCTCTTCCCTGTTTCAGCTCTGTCTACTGGAATAATGTAGTTTGTTTGCATCTTGACTTGAATGTTATAAGCACTCAGCAAAATGTACTCATAGTGAAACTTCGTGTATCTGCTTACATTGCTGCCATGTTTTTTCCACTTCTAAAGTTTCTTAACTTGCCCATGATAATTTTAAGGAAATAAAGCATTTCTGGTTTCAAATCTCCCAAAGTAAGGATTGCTTTCTTCATTTTTCAAAACTCCTTGTTTTACTTTCAATACTTGGTTTTGTAAGTTTGTGTGAAGAGGTTTAAAGGTTTCTGTAACTGTGATGTGGGATGGACCAAAGGCAATTTAATATTTTATAGCTGCTGAAAAAGTGAGCTTTTAAAAAAGGCCAGAAAGCAGGGAAGAAAGCAAGGTGAGGTTTAAATGTCTTTGAGAGATTGTGAAGGAGGTTGTGAAGACTCCTGAAACTTTTCATCCCAGAGTCAAACATCTTGGTCTAATATAACCAAATCAGGAGGTTCCCTTTGTGTGGAGAGGAGGGGATTGAGGGTTGGGAAAGGACACTGTGTGTTTCTTTCTCAATTTCCTGCAGAAGTCTGAAGACACTAGGCTCAAGTGTAATTGATGGCTTTATGCTATTACTGGGAGTGTTGTATGCTGGTAGCATTTGTCAAATCGTAGAATGGTTTCAATTGGAAGGAGCTTTATGGAATATGTACCCCCAACCCCCCTGCCATTGGCAGGGACACCTCCCACTAGCCCAGGTTGCACAAGGTCCTGTCTGACCTGGTCGTGAACATTTCCAGTGAATGAGCATCCACAACTTCCCTGGGCAACCCATGCCAGTGTTGTACCAGCTTCATAATGAAGAATTTCTTCCTTACTTCAATCTAAATCTACCATTTTCCAGTTTGAAGCCATTAGCCCTTGTTCTGCCTCTACAAAACCCTTTTAAAAGCCTCTCCCCAGCTTCTATGTAGGCCCCCTTCAGATACTGGAAGGCTGCAATAAGGTCTTCTCAGAGCCTTCTTTTCTTCAGGCTGAACAACCCCAAGCAGATGGCCCATAGCAGAGCTTTAGTGTGTTAAGAGTTCATGGTGTATAAACACCTGTGGGAGGCACGGCCCCTTCCTTGAGAAGTATACACCATGGTTTGGAATGAGAAGAAAGTGGGCTTTATGGAGGGAGGAGAAGCAGAATTCGGAAGAGTGGATTGAAGAATACTTGTGTGGTGTTGTTGCATCCAGTCTCTGAACTGTGCCTTTGGCTGTTGTACCTGAAAATTATTTCCTGTAAGTTTTGCTGCAGATGTGAATCTCAAATGCATGGGGTTGAGAAAGGGGACAGTAGCTGTTAGTTTATTAAATAAGTGTAAAAATTAAATTGGTGTGGGGCGGTGAACATGAGTGTCAGTCATGGATCTGAGCTGTTTGACTTGGTGTCAAACTTCAAGAGCGGGTAACTAGCAAGGAGTCAGAATTGGGAAGGATGGAAGACTCAATAAAAAGAAGCAGTTCTAGGATTCAAGCGCCCTCATAGGAAGTATAGTTTTGGTGGCTTTTGAGAATTAAGGCTGGTGGAGATTACGTCTAGATTTCATTTTTTTAAGTAAATGTGTGATACAGGGAAGAAAAGATGACTGATTTTGAAGGTACACACTCATGCATTTTCTAGTTGCTGACATTTTATTCTGGAGTGAAACAACAGCATGCATTGATGTGACGAAAGCTGAAATTTGTGTTATTCTGGTTCATGCATTTCCTTCTTGGTACACACACTGCAAATGTATTAGGAAAGCCCAGGAGTATGTTTTTGCTCTCCATCGCTCCAATTTATTGATACAGGTATCTAGTTTCATTTTCTAAGGTATTCTGTGGAGACTAAATCATTCTATTTTATAAATCTAGTGTAATTTTACTGGCATCCTTCCTCTGTCAGGGTGCAAGAAATTTGCTGCTGTTTATTACCATATTCACACTGTGATAAAAATTTAAAGGTAACACAATTGATTATTGCTTGCGTATATAAAACCTAGGTATACTAAACATGTTGTGAGTTCATTTCTGCAAATGGATTTCCCCTGAGGGTTGTATGCAGGCTGCACTGATGGATGTTTGGCAATAGCTGTATTGATAAGCTACGTCCTAGCAGGCAGCTGATGTAATAGTGTGAAGTGGGTTTTTGGGAGGGCGGCCTTATTGGAATATTGTTCTCATTAGGAGAGGGCACCACATTTAAAGTAATATTTAGTTCTTGATGTTGCAGTAGTGCCTTGTGGAGGCTGTGTGATTACTCCAGGGAGAAGATGGAAGTGCCTCACATCACTCAGCTGTCCTGCTGATTAAGGAGTGACACTGTCTGAGATGCGTTTTGGAGGCATCCAATTATTTTTCATCAGGAGAGATGTTAACCAAGAACTAAAGCCTTAGGGGAGGACAGGATGAGCAGGGCTGAAGGCAGGGGACACTCAGAAAACACACAGCCGTTTATTCTGCTTCTAAGTATTGGTTTCTCTTTGGAAAGCTTTCTTCATTTGCATGGTGAAGTATTTAGTGCTTGTGGCTGCTTCTGCACAGAGTTAAGTGTTCTCTGTTTTGTGTTCTTATTTTTACACATCCTTAAATATATAACAACTTGGTGCCAGTTTGCATCCTGCTGTATAGTTAGTGAGACCAGAACAGATGCTTTTTATTCTTGCTCCTCTTTTCAGATAGCATAGGGATTTTTTTGTTTTGTTTTTAATATTGATCCAATATCTAGTTTTAATCATCAAAAGCATTTATATCCAGTAGGCTGCTGCCACACTGTCGTTATTTTTGTGATAGACTCATTACGTGATGACAAAATTCACTGTAAATGATCTTATGTTTAGGTGTACATTGGTGAGGGATCTCTTTCTCTGACTAGTCTTAATTTCTGTATTAGCCTTGTTCCAGTTTGAGAGTACTCAAGACACACGTAGGCGTAGCTCTCACAAAGAGCCACACCTGAGAAAGTGCCTCTTGTGATACACCACCTGTTGGGAAGCTGCTCTTCATTTTTGGTTGTTAGTACATTGGGTATAGATACTATGTTTTCCATTGCCACACAGTTTAAATATGAAGAATTCACAAAAAAAACCCCCAAACCAAAAAACAAACAAACCACAGCTTTGATGCATGTCTTCTGTAAATTGTAGCTGAACAGGTGGCTGGTTTGTTTATACTGTGAGTGTACAAAGCTATAGTTTGAATATTGGAATCTATTTTGAAGATGTAAGACTTTGAAGACATCAGACTTTGAAGTCTATTAGTGTATACAGAACAATCTGTGTTTATGTAAGTAACTGACAGTTGAATGTAAGTGTGTTTTTTTTTTTTTTTTCCCCCAAAGTATAGCGATGCTGAAGTTAAGAGTAAATGGAGGGACTGATGGACAACAGGGACAGACCTTGGTTGTGGTTGTGCTTTAGAATGTATTACTGGGTTTTATGATTATTGCTGTTAAATCATGATGAGGCTTTTGTTAAAAATAAGGGCTTGTTTTACATAACTACTACATGTTTTTTTCTGGTTTTGTGCTTTTAAAATTTAACTGTACCTTGATTATCAGCATTACTGAATCCCACTTGAATAAACGAATTAATGCAAATCCAAAATCAGTAGGGTGTTTGCAAATATGTGCAGAACAAA
The DNA here is from genome assembly GCF_000691845.1 of Merops nubicus. Lineage (NCBI taxonomy): Eukaryota > Metazoa > Chordata > Aves > Coraciiformes > Meropidae > Merops > Merops nubicus. The sequence goes on along the minus strand of NW_008607314.1, from coordinate 1,852 downwards.
AGGCAAACTAATAATAAAATCTGCTTTTTAGAGACAACAGAGTAATCTTCTATGCTTCTAGATGTTCTGTTTTGCTTAATAACAGTCCATTAAATACTGAAAGGATGGTGTTGCTTTTTAATGATATGGGTCTAATAAACAGAAAACAAAAGGGGAGGGGAACCTTTCAGCATTTTTAGAAGCTAAGAATTGAAGTAGAAACTTGCCTTATGGTCAATTAACATAATTTTTTTTTTTTTTAATCTCTTGGAGTGTTTCATTATTTTGGTCAAGGTCTAAGTGAAGCTTTTAATTCTTAGTTTTTTGGTTTAATTTAGTCAGTAGGGTTTTTTTTTAACCTAATCATATGCCACATGATCGCTGTCTTGTGTTACTCTTTCTAGGACCTAGTTTATTAATGTATAAACTATTCTGTCTTTGCTTTTGAACCTGTCCCTTCTCTTGTAATTAGCTTTCTTCTGAGCTTTGCAGGTGCTGGATGCCAGGCACAAAGGTGCCAGTGACTCAGCCCATCCTCTCCTGACCTGGTGTCAGTGGGTGCTGCTGTTGTAGCCTTGCTGGGCCATGGACTGCCTGCCTGGTAGATACCAACACCCACATGGGCTGCTGTGGACGATTCAGAAGGGACCTGTGGGGCTGCCCAGGGTGTCAAGGATTAAGCCACAAGGAGAAATGGGAGTGTTACTCATGTTAAAAGTTGTGACCACTTCCACGGCTTCTCTCTGTTTTTACACAAAGCACATTTTGCTGCTTTGTTTCTGTTTTAAACTCACAAACATTTGTATTTGCAAACTATTTTTCATGATGCAGTTTTTGTGTACTGAGGATGGCTGCTTTTTAGTGGTAGATTTGTCCTGTAAATGTAAGCTGAAGAAGTGTAGTTGCAGATTTGGAGTAGACTGTGTGTTCAGATTTCCTTTTTTTTGTTATTCTGTGAAGAGCTAAATGGTTAGAACAATGACGTTTCTAGTTGCCATATTTGTGTCAGTTGAATCTGTATTTTTCTTATTAATGTAATGTGACTAACCAAGCAGTTGGCATCTGCTCTGAGAGAGGGTGAATGGGAGAGGGAAATACCAAAATCAGTTTTATGACATTGCTTTGTAGACCCTATTAAACTTAGCAATTTCAGCAATTCAGAAGAAGCCCGTTGGTTTCACGTTGTTTTACTTTGTGAACAAAATAGCTATTGTTCTTCTGGTTGTTGTTGTTTGCCTTCATCAGTGTAAAATAAGGACCTCAAGAACTGCTGTGAAACTAATGATCTCTGTTGAAAGAATCACAAATGTTTGGGATTAGTCCAGCACTGCTTCAGCAGGGTGAACAAGGACCACATGAGGGTGTGTAGCACAGCATGCCAGAGCAGGAGCCACTGGTGGATGCTGGCTTTTGCAGTTAAAATGGCTTGTAAAAATAATGCTGACAGAGTCACCCCATTGCATTAGCTTCCAGAGATACAATCAGGAGGCTTGGAGAGGGCTGCAGTGGCTGAAGTGCCACGTTTTGTTCGTCCTGTGGGAAAGCTGTGGCATAGCCAAGTAAAAAAATGAGGAAGTTTCTTTTTAAAAAGTTTTCTGGGACTTTGGGTGATAGCCTTGTGATTGTGAAATTAAGTTATGTGGACAACATGAATGTGCAGCTTGAATCTTACAGCTGGGGGGAAAATTTTCAAAAAGCTCGGTAAAGTAAGGTGCTTAAATTTGCCTGAAAGACCAAAGCAAAATGAGTGCATGACACGCCTTTCATGCCTGTTACATTGTCTCCTTTTATATTAAATGTTGCTTTAAACTTTAAAGGCACTGGTCAATTAATAAGGTCTGTAGCTTTCTAAATTTTTAAAATAAATATAAGT
>NW_008607313.1:0-1827 GCF_000691845.1 Merops nubicus | reverse complement strand
GGCCGGGGGAGGGTTTCATGGGCCCCCGCCGGGAAGGTTTGCTCCTGCCATGATGTGTGCGGAGGTTCTAGATGCTTTTTAGGGAAAAAAAACCTGTTGAATGATTAAGTAAGTAAGGGACCGTTTTCCTATAGCCAGAGGATATTTACGTTACTGTTTCGTACGTTATTTGTTTAGGTTTTGTCCTACTCTACTCCAAAATCTAAGGCTGCGTGTATCTATCAGACAGTTACGAATAGCAGTAGCTTGTTGGCTCTTCAGCAAACTGACGGGCTGTGCAGCCGACCAGACGTCTCTCGGCAGGGACCTGGGGGATCAGTTAGCAGAGGGAAGCCCGGCAAAGACCTTTTCTGCCAGTGCAGTATTTTCACCTGAGCTGAAAGCCCTGGCAGCACATGCATGGAGGAGCAGGGAAGAGCAGCCACAGCCCCGCTCACATTCCAAAGGCACAGCCAGTTTGGACTGGGGAGCCTGCAGCTGTGTGGGACCCCCCAGGCAGCCTGGGTGGGGGTGGCACTGCACCTCTGCGGGCAGCTCCTGTGGTGCCCGGGGAAGCCTTCAGCAAAGGTGGAGACTTGGAGGCGGGGTTTGGTAGCAGTCACCATGCACAGACAGCATTAAATCTTGTTTCTGCTTTTTATAAGCACCTGCTAACCCTTAACTCTGGAGTAGTCAACAGAAATCTTTTTTATACAAGAAAGCTTTCATCCATATAAAAATGAAAAGAGAGCTTAGTGTTTTATACAAGCTTTTTCCATTTCATATTTCTTGACCTAAGGGATGCGTCTGTAAGAAGTAAAGAGGGTCTTGGCTACACGGCCATGCTGATCAGCCCAGGGGAAGGTGGGGAGGCTGCATCCCCTCCCTCTCACAGTCTTGACTGAGGCGACTTGGGTCTCCTTTTTACCAAGGAAAGAAATTATAAAGGCAAAATAAATGCAGCAAGTTATAGTGCTAGACATAGCACACAAAAATGGGAGAATTCTTAGCATTAATGTGACTCTCGCATTAATAAACTCCCATTCCTCTGGACTTGTGCCTGTTTTTCCTAGTTTAACTAAGGTCAAGTGGCACAGTGAGGAGTCAGCTGGACAGGAGAGGAGCCACAATGGATCCGACCAGGTTCCTCTTGCCCTCACACTCTGCCCTCGGAGCAGCAGATGCTCAGGGAAGAAGTATAAAACCAGGATAAGCACGATCTGATGTTCCCACCAGCAGGTTAAGGAGCCTCCAGGCACCCTCCTCCTGCGGGGCAGCTTTGCTTTCTCCAGCAAAAGCTGCCAAGCAAACAAAGCCCCTCAGTCAAAACCTGCCCATACTCGGAGTGAGAAGCTTCTGTGCTGCCTGTCCAGGCAGGTGCCTCTGCTGCCGTAAGCGTTAGCCCTGTTGGCAGGACTGAGGGTCGTCAGATCCAAAACCTACCCCGGCCTCCCTTAAACCACTCCTGCTTCTCTTAAAACACTTGTTTTGCTCTTCAAAATCCCGTGCTCAGCAGCTGTCGTGTTTGGCAAGCTTCGAGTGGCAGCGCAGAAATACTGAAGACAAAAATAAACAGGAAGGGCCACGATCTCGTGCTACCAAGCTCTGCCTGATGTCTTCCAGATGCACACCCTCGCAGCAGGGGCGGCGCCGGCACCAGCACACCCCACCACAGCCCAGAGGACGCCCACGTCATGCTAGAGGTCTCCTGGGTGTTGGGGGCCCGTGGGCCGAGGCACTGTCGGCACCCGCGCTCCCACCCACCTGCACGTAAAATCTCACGCGTTCTCGTTCTCATCCCTGCCGGATTTCGGGAGTGCCCGGAGAAGGCCTCGGTGGCGCCCGAGT
>NW_008607312.1:9981-23447 GCF_000691845.1 Merops nubicus | reverse complement strand
CCCCGCCCCGCCCCGCTCGCCTCTGCTGTGGCCCAGGCAGCTTTGGAGAGCGCTTTGGATGCGCATCGGCTTTCGGGGTTCGGCCGACTACCCCAAAGAACGCGGTGCCTAAAATACCCTGACTGCAGTTATCTGTAAGGCGCGGCATTTCCCCGTCCTCTGGAAAACCGCCTGTGTGGTGCCTCAGGCTGACGTCCACCATGAAAGGACAGCCCAACAACAGCACTGCCTGTGAATGAAAATATATTTCTCAGCTGACAGAGTGTATTTCATGACAGAACCGTGATGCCTTACTTAAAAGGTCTAAACACTGACAGCCAACAAGCTAAATGTTGTTTAGGTTGCATTCCCCAAATTATACGTTACCTGCATCTTGACAAGATCCAGCACACTAATATGTATTAGGGGGTTGCTGTTAGGAAAGGCTTGCTGTGATTGCTGCTTTTTTAAATTTCTTACTTTTTTTTTCCTCTCTCACTTTTTTCCCTTTCACTCTCTCACTCCTCCAGTATCATTCCTTTTGGCTTCCAGGCTACCATCTGTGTACCCTCAGGGAGTCAACAAGAGAAGTACAAGGGCCAGAAACCAGAACACAGGTGAAAAGAGGTAAACAGGAGCTTAAAGGGCTGTTCATCCCTCAAGAGCACAAAAGCAAAGGGAATAAGAGGAATCCCCTGCCCAAACTAAAAACTGATAAAAAATAAAATGTAATTGAAAAGGGTGGGGAGAAAGGAGAAGACTGGTTTTACCGTCAGCTTCTAATCCTTCCAGAAGGCATGTACTTTACTTGAATTGTGTCGTGAAGGACACTCACCACAGATTTAGGATAAGTCACTTGCAGCAGGACAGTCCAGCCCTCGACAATATGGACCCAAAAGGTATTGTAACAGCTCAGCTATGTGCCAGATATAGCCGGTGATTTTTCTGAACACAAGCAGAAGCCAGACAGAAGACATCCCACAGGCCACAGCTTGGACAGCTCTGATTAAGAGTGGTGCCAACTTTTTCCTGCAGTATCTTTTCTTCATTTCTCCCATTCATATACCATTTCAAAGTACCCAGCTCAGCCACATTTTAAGCCAGTCTTGAGATACTATTAACATGCAGGGAATTGTTCCAGCATCTCCTACAGACTGTTTCCAGTGACGTAAAGACTACTCTAACAACAAAAGTGGACTTTTCCATTTGTTGTTGGGTATGTGGGTCAGAGTGGGAACCTTGGAAGTGGTGCAGGAGGTGGAAAAAACATCCAGTAGCCACATGATGAGGCATGTTTTGCTGACACAGGGCACTCAGGAACAGGCAAGTTGGAGAAAGTTTAGGTTTGTTTCCTCAGCCTTGGGCACAAGCCTAGAATCCAGGTGAAGTAAGCAAGCTCTAAGCACAGATCTCACCAATGCATAAAGATGCCATCTCACTCACAAATCTTTTTGCTGACATCGCTCCGTATTTCCTGATGCAGTTAAGGAGGTGAGGCGCTCCATAACAGAATTCTGGCTAGGTCTTTGGGGCAACCTCAGCTCCCCCTAGTCACAGCAGGGGAAAGCTGGGAGCTGTAGCAGGGAGGCAGCCTCTGGCTTGGCATGCTTCCTGCGAGTCACCGTGCCATCCAGAGGCTGGTGTGAAGGTCAGCGCTGCGGGCAAATCCCCAGACTTCATGCTTCTGTAGATCCTGCAGCCCCAGACACACACACGCGTAGCCTGGGGACACAAGAACTCTTATTCCAGTAACCACAGCTGTCTGGCAGTTTCATGTAACTAAGAGTGGGCTGAGGGTGGACTGTGCTCTTCTAACTCCAAGCTGCCCTTTCATTTGGGCGTTATGTGGGCAGAACCATGTATTCACAATCTGTAAAGCACCTAATTCACATGTTGCTCTTAAAGCACAAGCGGAATTTACCGCAACACTAATATTTCATCTCAGTGGCTTCCCTGAACTATGAGCAATTCAGTGAAACAAAACATCCTCTGTATCCTCTGAAACTGGTTTTCAAAGCCTAGATGGAGGAAAATATTATTGGTTTTAATTAGCAATATCCTTCACATGAATCCCCTATTAACCAAAGGAGCACAGTATATTTCATCTCTCACTTCCTCTAGTTTACTTACTACTGCCTCTCTTCTCTGTGGTTTACCAGCAGGAAACCACTGGAGGGGACATATCCAGATAAGATTAAACAACATAATATTATCATCTCTACTATAACCAGCCTGACAGTTTTTCTGCTAGATGCTGAAATGAGATTCACAGCCGTTTTGGCTTCCATTCACTGTGGAAGGAAGCCATTCTCTTAAGTGCACACTATCTCACTAATTCCCCAACTTATTTCACTTGTGACAGGCTTTTTTTTTTTTTTTTCCCCTTCAATGAAATGCACTTGAGAAAATCAGCCAGGCTCACCCGAGCTGAACGTAACAGGAAGCAGAATCTCAGCATTCTGGCAGGGGACATATCTCCAAGGGTAAGACTATGGCAGAGCAAGGCAGCTGTAGCCTCTCCTTTGCTGAGGAGCTCTTGGAAAGCCACCAACTGGCTTACTTTAAGTGGTAGTGAGATGAGAGTGTGCCTGGCTCCATACATTTCTACCACAGGTTCCAGCTGAGGGTCTTTCAGTGGACGTGAAATCTCAAGGCTATAGACATGAAAGAAGAGTCAGGAGGAGGAAAAAGACCGATTTCTCTTGCACCATGCTGATCTCTCTGTATCATGGATATTCCAAGTCTGAATTCTCTCTGAATCATCATGCTGGGTGACATATAATCACTCTGTAGCGGTGTGAGTTGACTTGCATGAAGCCTGTGAAATTTGCAGGCATCACATACATCATTTTTCACTGGGACTGGGGCAATAATAGCCAGTATCTAACATGGATGTTCAGTTTCTACTTGCAAAGAATCTCCCCTAGTCTTTTTTGGGATCAGTACTCTTCCACACTTCTGGCACGGTGCTGCTGTGCTCTTTATCAGAAACCTTCAGTGACTTGAAAAGACATCTCTAATCCCTTAGCTGTTTCCCAGAGACTGAGACTGCATTCATTCCCACAGAATGTGTCCTGCTAGGTAACAGAGAGTTCACCCTGTAAGGGAATATCCTCACCGTAAATAGGTTGCAACATCCGACTCTGCTGAGGAGGGAGGGGAAAGGACTGGAGTAAACTGGCGTGATGAGGCATGTGAATGAAGTCAGCCGGGGAGAAAAGACAACCTAGGCATCAAGAGACAGGCTGCTTCAGCACATCTCCCAGGCAGCTTCTGCTAGCAGGTTTCCTAACGTCTGCACCTTAGGTCAGGTAAACTGATAATAGGCACCAAAATGCCATTATAATTATCACTGAGTTTATTTTTTAATATGTCCACTCTTTTTTTTTTTTTCTGGTTGCTATTAATTTGACAAGCATGTTTTCTGAGACCGACATTTTCCATACTTGATTTTAGCACATGACAAGTTTAGGGTATTTGAAAGACAAAAGAAAATCAGCAGAGTTATTAAAGCACGTAAAGATTATTTTCCACATGACCCAATCAGGATTTTTGCACTTAACTAACTCAGAAAAATCTGAAATTAGGAACTGCAAACAAAATTATTTCATAAAAATACTTAGCTCTTGATAGAAGAATGTTCAGGGCTAAGTTTTAAAGACGTTATAAAGTTTTGATATTTCTTAGTTGACAGTTTTATTATGTTCATAAAAAATTTCCTTTCAAAAAGCTTTAATGAGATACAATTGGATGGATTCTCAAATGGAATTCTCAATTGAAATTCTCAAATGGAATAAAAGATTGTATATATTTAGACTAGATAGTTCTTTCAATAACCGAGGCAGGCTGAAAAAAAAAAACAGAAGATGCTATGAAATCACTATTGATCTCACTACACTAATCTAATCTATTTGGGAAAGACTTAAGACAGTGATGCAAAGCATGGAAAACCCATTGATAGAGAGATCGATCTTCGTTAAGCACATTCTGCTGGAAGAAAACTTGTTAATATCTTTTCAATCTTCCATAAATTCTTGGACTTTAAAGCTCTAAAGGCCCATTTGTGATAATCTAGTCCGACCTCCTGTATATGACATGCCACTGGACTTCAGCAAATTAATTTTTGTTTCAGCTAGGTGTCTTCTAGAAAAATTTCCAGTCCTTCCTTATGTGTTCTCACTGATGGAAAATTCACTGAAGTCCTTGGCAAATTGTTTCAATCACTTTCACTGTTAAAAATGTGTGCCATGTTCCTAGTTTAAACTGCCTGCCTTTCACTCAAGGCATCTTGTTATACTTAGGTCCAGTATACTGAAAAGTTCATTCGTGCTGTGTGCTCAGTGCTGGTACATACAGACTTTAACTCTGCTACTCATCAGTCAGTTCTTTCATAAAGGAAATAGCACACTCAGAGTTTTTTCGTTATGATCTGCTTTTCATTTCCCAGAATAATTCTCATAGCTTTTATCTGAATTGTTTTTCCTCTGAGATCGTTGGAAATTCCTTCCTGAAATACAGGAGAATGTAGATGCCATGCTGTCAACAACCCCAGGGAGACGTCTTCCTCAAGCAGCAATCTTTGTTAAGTTGCTGTTGAACTGTTTAGCTACTTTTCAAATTGTGCCAATAGAATCTAAGCTCCTATTCTACCTCTCATCTCACAGTTCTCATTTTTAAGGCATTCAGTTTGAAACAGCAGAATGACAGGAAACAAGCACAGCTTATTCTCTAGGTCTATTATGTAGCATTGCTCTGCTGACCAACATTTGGAGTTGAAATAAAGAACATCTTAATTCGCAGAAGGATTCACAAATCTTATAGAAGTAATTTGTTTTAGGTCACCAAACTATATCTACTGTAATCAAAATGCAAATATACTTACTTCTGATGGTTCACACATGGCCCAAAGCTGTACTTAACTCTTTATCTTTGGGGTTATGTGGTAGATGATGAAGCCTTACTTGGATCACGTACACATGAAATCAATTTCACTGGTGAGTCTGGCTCACATCAGAGAAGCAAAGGTGAGTAATCTTGAACTTGAGCCTCATAATAACCTCTGAACTTCTGCTCTTGTTCTCTGGTGTGACATCCCACTGATAGCACTGTTTTCTACACTTAGCTATCAGAAAACACTTTTGCCTGGAATTCACAAAGGATACAAACTGAGGATCGCTAGAGCCTAAATGTCTGCTTTTCATTTAGTGCCAGCTGCAACGCTTACCTGACCTATCTACTAGTGGTCTTTGGAGAAGGCACCTGCTTCTGCTCACTAAAACCTATTGGAAAGAATGGTAACTTGAATTTTAATTGTTCAAATGCTTGAAAAACCTGGACACACCCTTTGCCCACATAGTGTGTCTCCTGGGGTTTTGTAATTGCTGTATCTTGTCTTTCATCTACCCCACAAGCTGTGGGCATTTTTCACAAATTATCTCTTTGTCATCCACAGCTCCATTTTCTCGTTTTGCAGCCTGCTAAATTGGTAACAGTGTAGCAGGAAACAAAGAGTTTCTGACTCATCAACCATGAGACATCTAACAGTTCGGTGAGGTTTGTTTTTCTGCTACGATGCCGCATTTGGCGGTCGGAGTAGTATAACAACATTACCTTTAGGGTTCTTCTGATGATGCATTAAACTTCCTGAATTCATTGAGCACTCTGCTTTAGAAATGGACAGGCCACAGAAGAAACCTTGCAAATACCCTCAGGCTTCTTTGTGCTTAAGTTAGGAGCGATTCAGACCAAAATCTGGAACTCTCTGACCTGATTTTGTTCTGCACCAACAAGTTATTCCATGACTTTGGCAGCAAGGCTTGGCACCCGAGGAGAGCCAGGCAACGACAGCTTTGCTCAGTCGTGTGCCCATTCTGGGCAGATTTCTGCACAGGGACAACAACAGATTTGAGTAGTAAAAATTTGGGGTAGTCAACCCAAGAGGGAACATTATAGCAGAGGCTTTATTGCTCAGCCTGCTGGTGTCAATTTGAACACTTCTGCTACCCATAGCTACTTAGGTGGCCAAAGTTTGCAAAACGATCCAGTCGCTAGGAGACACATTCCCCCTGCCAGCCCTGGAAAGGAGGGACATTCCAGGTCCTCTGGGCTGGCTGATCACACTGGTGGAGCACCATGGGAGGGTTATGACACATGGCATTGGCAGAGCTCTGGTATTTTCAGTTGCAGCCATTTGATCTTTCACTACTTGTATATTTCAGAAACTTCAGAACACATCAGCTTCTTCCTTTTCATTTTTTTTTTTCTTTTCCTTTTTTTTTTTTTCCTTTCAGTTTTATCCTTTCCATCTGTTGCTGTTGCTTTTTCCATTGTACGCTAGAAGGTTATTTTATGTGAACTATTGTATTTGACAGCTTGCCACTGTGGACATAGGAGAACTGGAGCAGCCAGGCAACCACATAACCTTGCTCTTTTGGTCTGACTGAAAGCTTACTGATGTTGTAGGGATCCTTTAGTTTATTCAGTGAGTTTTCTCTTGGAGTCTTACTGCAAGAAACAGAAAAGAGGAGAGATGTAAGGTGCACAGCATCCAAATGCCATACAACATTGGTCTTTTCCCTCTCTTCTCCTCCCTGCATGAAAAACGTCACAGTGGTCCAGAGGTTGGGTCAGATCACCGTGGAATTGGCCTAAACTTGGAGAGGCTGCGCAAGAACTAGAGCAGGAGGTATGCCAGCCAGGCAGTGTGGTACCCAAAATAGCAAGTCCTGCTGAGAGGTAGATCTGTGGAGTCTGGTAGCGGAATGATCACGGAGCTGTGCTGCTTTCAGCACACGCAGGTCCACACGCTGCTAAACTTAGTCACATGCATTCATCAGTACAAACTTGGTCAAAAGTGGGTCTCTGCACAGTGCCTTGAAGAACATACAAACATCCACATCCCCTTTTTTCATGGTTATATTAGCTGTTATTCTGTTTTGTCCTCTATCCCTTACAAGTCAGCTGCAAATGAAAAGATCATTCACCCATTAAACAGATCAGTGGAACAGCAGCATTCACCACGAGGTTTTGCCTGTTTTACTGGTTGGTTGATAATGTAATTACTCTTTGCATAATAGCCAAAAATGAGCAGGCATGTGGATCAAGTTTCCACAGATTCAGTAAATGAGGAAGTGACACTCAGTTAATCTCCTAATTCTTGTTGCTTTTGAAAAGCTGATGTTTCTGTAGATACTATCTTCTAAGTTTTGTTGAGCAAGCAGGACTGCAGTAGGAGAGAACTGTTTGTTTCTCTGGCCTACTTTCCTTTTCACATGCATTACAAAGGGAGATTCTGGCTACTCAGAAATTTCTCCCGTTGTACAGTGAGCTATAGTGTCTCACCTGTCAAAACCATGTCACTCCATGGGAGTTACAGAGAAGCTGTAAATTAGCTTTTGGTTTTATGTTGTGTCTTACACCTTTACCCCAGCAGGAACCCCCACCTCATTTTGCATATGCTTTTATTGTGGATGGAGCGAAAACTCGCTGCAGAAGTGATCACCAGATCTTTAGGTTACTCCAAACTTGAGAAGGTTGGGAGAACGGCTCTGAAGGACCATATATCTTCACTCTGTAAAGGAGAAAAGACAACACAAAATAAAGGAAAATACATTTAGTCTGGTTATTTGTTTTGACGGTTGAAAGTTAATTTTAATTATGCCTGATGTCTCATGAAATGCTGTCTTACAGCCAGTTGAAACAGGCCACTGCTGAAGTAATGAAGACATAGTAACATGAGATAATGCTGCTGTGCATACTCCTAAATCTGTCCTGAGCAATGGGGAAGATCCATCTTTGCTCATGAAAAATGCATCTCACTTTGGTTAAGTGCTAAATCTAGCAACCCAGCTTCACCTCTGCCGTCCCTGTCTGGCTCCCGGAGCACGGCTGCTTTCACTGCATGCAACATGGCAACCCGAGTGCCCACCTGCCCTGTGCAGTGGTGAAGAAGACGTGGGAGCTGGCACCCTCCTCTGCATGAGCCGCTCCTGGGGCAGTCAAACACAGTTGCCAGCTCTGCTTGCAAGTGTGGCACAAGGCATCCCCCCTGGGGCAGGGCAGCACAAGGACCTCACAGGCAGAGAGCATCTCACCAAGACTGGCCTACAGGGGTCTTGTCCTAAGTGTGCTGGGAAGCTTCTTGGAAACAGTCTAGTACTGGGCTTATAAGCAACCAGGTGAGTGTCACGTTTAAGGTGCAGAGAACCTTCCTCCCTATTCCTCAGCAAGCTGCCTCAGCTCTGCCACAGCCTCTTGGTAACCCTGTGGTGCGAGGACACAGCAGCAGCATCGCAGCAGGGTTGCAAGGCACGACATACTGGAAGTGGTGCTGCTGCAAGCAGGATGGGTGTTGAAGAAAAGTGGTGATCTTAGGGGGATAAATCAAGGACTTCAGCACAGACAGTGGCCTAAGGCAGGTTTCCAGGGGACCAGCAGCAATCCTTTAGGAAGGAGTGTAGAGAAAGACAAAAGCACCCTTAGGGGAACGAGGCCTTCTTGCAGAATGGCTCCCAACATGGGAGACTGACTAATTTCTGCACTCTGCCCCTGCCTGTGCGGACTAGCCGGTCTTTTCAGACAGAAAGGTACAAAACACGCTCACCTTCCCTAGTGCTCTGAAAGTGATTACCTAGCTGGCATTCTTCTCTTTAAATATCACTGCTAGCTTACTCACCCTATCCAAGCTCCCTAAGAAATGAGCAGCAAAACTCCCATCACCTTGAACAGGATCAAGTCTAGGACAGAGATAACTTTTTGAATCTTCAGTGACACCAAAGTGCAACTTTTTGTTTACATAGTTGGTCTGCATTTAAATGCTTACATGCATGTTTTCGCTGAAGTCGAGCCCCAAGAGGTCTGTGACCAACAGACATTACCCATGAGCTGTCTATGCTCCACTGTTGGGTTCCAGTGCATTGGCAGGGGAGAGAGCTCTCTTTATGCATAAAATATTTAATTAGGAAACCAGCAGCACCTCTATGAAAGTAAAGAATACTATAAAAAGAAACTGGAATAAGCTTTGCCCTCTGTAGAAACAGGAATTTCTGTTCCACCCCATTCATAAATTCTATTACAGGAATTATTATAACAGTATTTAAATGTTTGAATGGATTTATCTTCATAATTAGTCTACAAGGAGTTGAAACATTCTCCCTGTTTAACAGATGGAAATAGTAAGAGAAGAAAAGTAAGGGATATATTCCAGGTGATAGGAAATCCTCAACACAGCCAAGAACTGAATGCAGGTCTCCAGTTTCTGACCCGGCTTCCCCCCTCTCTCAGGCCACAGTGTCAGGACCCAGTGGGGGCTGTACACAGGGCAGTGCTGGGCAGAGAAAGCTGCGGCAGTACAGTGAGCCATGGTGCTCTACCCAGCTATGTTTCCAACAGGTCTCAGCAGCAGACCAGCTCTGTGCTGCTTCTTTTGCTTGTTCTCATGAAGTTTGCAGTAGCTAGAATAGTTTCTTGGATATTTCTATCATAGTGTAGCCGCATAAGCCAACCTCCTGCAGCTCTCTGCCAGCCTCACATCTGGAGGCTTTGGATGCAGAAGATCAGCCAGCACTGAGGATTCTCAAGGTGATGTCAAACCAACATTTGGTGCTTCTCTAACAGTGCCTAAGCATTACATGTGGCTGACAACACTTGGAATTATTTGGAAAGTCAAAGGGTAGTAGCAGAACATTGTTCTAGAGGACAGGATCTGCTGTTGGAACAATGGAGAAGACTATCAAAAATGATAAATCGAAGGGGAAGAGAGAAATGAGAAGGGGAAAGAACAAAATAATGTGTCCTGGGTGAGCCCGAAACAAGTTTACGTAAGGCTTGAATACTCTTATTCATACTTAATGGTATGTTGGAAGACGTGGGGTAAATTATTACTGTCTTGAGGGCATCAAAATCAGACCCATCAGACTCTATAAGTAAGAAAGCTACTGTCTGGAAACATCTTCTAAAATCAACAACTCAGCTAAACTGTTTTAGCATGGGGAAACAGGTCAATCTGCTTTGAATTTGTTAAGCAGATGATGCTTTGAAATGGCCATGGCTGATGCTTTTAAGAGTGATTCAGAGATATGGTTTAGAAGCAAAGCTTGAATTGTGAAAGAAGAAGGACTGCACAGTAAATGTATTCCAAAAGAGAGAGTACATCCAAATTTAGCTTCAGCTTTTCTTTTTCAGTCATCTGGCAGCAATGGGAAGCTACGGTGGGTACAATCATCTTGTGCAGCTTAAGCTGTCCAAAAAAGAAAAAGTTGAGAAAAATGCTAAGCACTGTAATTTGCCTCTAAAATATTCTGAGGCAAGGCAGCAGATGATACTGATATTGGACATTTCTGTCTTGCACCTGATGGCTCCTCCAGGTTAAAAAAACCTACAATTGTTCAATGAACTCTCAAAAAAAGTTGTCAATCCCTTTAGCAACTCCAGTTAGGCACCTTTGAAACACTGACTCTTTTGCCAGGAGGATGCAAGGAGTGGAAAAGAAGGTGTATATGTTACATTTTCTTAAATACACCACACAACTGCCACTGTGGAAAGAGGAAGGCATATTTAAAAAAAAAAAATGTGGATGCAAGCTTATCAAAACCTGTCATTTCAGCAGCTCTGAGCATGAAGGAATGTATTTTCCTGTGACATTTATACTAGGACTACTAATTTATCATCTTTTTATGCTACCTTTATGTAGGTTCCTAAACAGTAGTACACCCTGGAGCTTGTTAAAAAATGTATTAATAGCAGTGTATTTGTGTTTGTATGGGTGTGTGTTGTCAACTGATTTGAAAATTTTAAGGGAGATCAACTAATACAGAAACCATTTTCAAACTAGTGAAATTTGAGTTCAAATGGACAACTGAGATGAGAGGATGTTAAGAAACTTTCGCTGGAGTGCTTGTCAGAGCAGAGGAGTGAGCACAAGGCCTCCTCTCCCACATGACTGTTAAGGAATCATCTATCTGTTCTCCCTGACTGCACATGGGGGAAGCTGCCAACTCAGCGAGCAGCACTGGCAGCCCTCTGCTCCTCAAACAAATCCACAAAAGCAACGTTGAGACCAATGGTTGGCACCAGGAGAAAAATCCAAGGACCCCACTCTGCCAGACAAGGCAACAACATGTGGGGAAGATGTGGAAAGCATTGCTAAAATGGCTGGGAATGCTCAAAGTGAAGAAACCAGATAATTGTCGACATAAGACCTGATTGTCCTGTCATGCTGGTTTTATGATAGCATAACTCTGCTGACTATGAAAGAGTTGGTTCTGATTCAGACTGAACTAAGCACTTCGTGAGCACCGTGACAAGTGCCATGAGAAGGTCTGAGCTTGCTGTTGATCCTATTACACCTCTGTGATTCTGAGTCATGAAAGCCAGGGCCTGAGAATCCTTGAATCTTCCTCACCCACTCTCCTGACGAGCCAAACCAAGCCTGTACTCAAGCTGCTCTCTGCAGGGGGACTGTTTAAGCTCTTCCTTGGGAATACTTGTGATTGAAGTACACTTTTTTTATTCTCTGTAACGCAGAGCCAAGGCCATGACCAGTGAGCTCCTTCATCTGGCGCCTTGCTGTTGGTGCCTCCCTTGTACCAACACCAGCATTGGGCACGCACATGCAAGTGACCCAGCAGATCATACTTTCAGGTGAGGTACTTTTCAGCTCCATCTGTTCTCCCATCTGATTCATCATGAACCTTATCAATGTTCATATCACCACAAAACAGGCAGCAGCAGGCACATGTGGTTAGTAAGGGTTACAAGGGGGAACATTATCCAATAGCAGCACAAATGGCAGCACAAGTTTATGTCAGAATAAAGTAACATGCTTAGTAAAATCCAAACTTTTTTTTTTTTCTTTCATCATCAGCTTGAGAGAAACTCTGTGGTTCTAGTTTTACCAGTGTCCTAGAGACGCTGACAAATTCTGCCCTGCTTGGAAGTCTCACAGTGAGGGCATTTCTTCTGCTTGCTTTCAGGACAGCAGCCTGTACTGAGCAGCAATCTCTTACATATAGCCATGCCATTTTGGTGGCAAAAATGCCAATGAATGTCGTGACTGTCTTTCAACTTCTCCTTCCTGGTTCTAGTTGATGGACCATAAATTCAAAGATCTAGTCAGCCAGAAAGTGCCCGATTCTTATAGCTACGGCAACAATCTGAACTGGCTGTTTCATTTTAAAGAGGAATTTCCTCCAGGAATTGAATATAACCTATTCTAGTCCTGTTTTTCTGTACCAAAACCATCACATTAAATACCTGTAACAAATGCAGCTTCAACTGAAAATTAGCACACATCAAATGTGTCACATATAAAGACAAGTAAGATTTTAATTTTAGCTTTAAAAAGCCAGAAATTCTATGGTTTGGTTTTATTTGCATTGCAGGCACATCCTGAGGCAAATAACTCGACCGCAGTGTTTCCAAAAGCCAGCTCTTATCTAGAGGGCATGAAATGGAAGTGTTAATAGCACCAATATATAGGTGTCAGTGTCACTGCAATAACTGCACTACAAGTCAGAGGCTCACACCTTCACAAAAGAAAGTGTCAAAATAGTAGAAACCAAGGCTATGAGATTTTCTTCACTTAAGAAAACAGGCCTTGAACAAGCATTCAAATGTTCAGCTGAAATTTGCTACTATATTTAAGATGCCAATTAAAACTAACCTCTTTTCACTAAAATAAAATGCATGGAGTTGCCATGTCAGCATCATCAGGATAGAACTAAAGGGTGTAGGTGCAGTAGGCTTATCTACCCCGGGTGGCAAGTCCTCACAGTCTGTGAGCCACCTGTTCCCATGGAGGTAAGGCTCTTTCTCACACAGGAACAAAGACACACCCAATGATTATGTGAAGCTACCTGGAGACCAACATTTTTTGTAAAAAAGAATAAATATTTCAGCAGTTGCAAAAGCAGAAACATTCACAACTCTGTTCAAAATGCAATCTTATATAAATGAGATTTGTAAAAATTTCTTTGGACTGCTTTGATTTTGATAAAGTACTAAAAGTCAACCGATTTAGAATCAATATACTTCTACCTGACTTCAGTAAGCCTTTCACTAAGAATCTATAGTTTATTTTGTGTCACAACAAAGAAATTTATTACTCTCAATCTAGAGTAAGTCAGTAGAAATTAGGATTTTACCCCAATCTGAAGTCAGAGTACTGTTGTTAGCAGTATGACTAAGTATGTGTGATTTTCTGATCTTCTCGAGGCAAAATGGACATGATGGACCAAGACAGATTATTTGTCTGATCATTCCCCCTGACCTTTGATGCAAGCATTGATTCCTGTATGGAAGTCCTTTGCATTCAGCTCTTCGGTCTCTACAAATCCACATTCATAACCAATGGTAATTTCCTCCAGCATAGAGAAATCATGGGGCAGATGGGATGATCAAACATGATCAAGAGATAAAAGTAGAAAAAAAAAGGACATGTTTTTACTCTCTGCAAACACAGCTGCAGAAAGTAGAGACGGGAGCATCTT
>NW_008607312.1:0-9950 GCF_000691845.1 Merops nubicus | reverse complement strand
TTTCCCTGCTCAATTCTGCTCACTGGGGTCTCAAGCCACAGTGTCACTGCAACAACACTTCATGGCCTTGGAGTACAAACCCAGGGAGCACTTTGGAGAGCCAAGTTTTGTGTTTGTGCTCTGGGAACTGTACTACTCCCACAGAGCTGTCAGTAGATGCCATCTTCAGGCAAGCAGGTTTTTCAGTGGTCAATGATAAAGGCTGGGGGAGAAAAAAGGCGAGATGAGCAACTTGTGAGAATAAGTAAAAGGAGGAAGGGGGGAAAGGGGAGCTCAGGTGGGAAGGTGTGAGAGAAAGGTTGACTGGAGACCTATTTGCTGCTCCGCAGAGTAAAGAATAATGAAATCAGGGAGTTCCCAGCATCACTTCCAACATCCACATGGATATGCCCCAGGCCTGTCTTTCCTTCCCCCCCGCAGGATGCCAGTTGAGTAAGGAACCCTTTCTTCATTGTTTTTTCTTTCCCTTTTGGTTCCTTGAGTTATAGACAGATAACAGCTACCCAAGTGTAGGAGCGCTGACTTCATGTATGCCAGCACAAAGCTGTTCCTGCTTTTACAGCATTTCTCCAAAGCTCGGTGCAGCCAGGCATCTACCTGCAGAATCTGTTTAACACTACAAAAATTCCAGCATGTTCGCAGAGCCCCTGAGTTAAGTCACTGGTGAAGTCATTTGTGTGTCAATCCAGGTACGTCACCTCCCAGAAACACTGGCAAAAGTATAAACTAAATGTGTGAAAGCAGTCGCTTTCCTGGTCAGTTAGGTGACAACTTTTTTTCATATGTGTCCCTGTCTGGATGTTCAGAGAAATGGAGACACCCCTCACCCCATCACTTGAAGAGTGCTCGTGAAAAAATGGCTCTTTCATTTAAGAGTCTAAGGGACATTGCACTCTTTACAATAATTGAGGGAATCCTGTTGTAGGCTTGTTCAGTCAGACTGCAATCCATGAAATGATAATTTTCATTCAAATCTCACCTGTGCAATTAAAGAAATCCGTGCCAAGAACTTTGACTAGTGTGGAAATGGGGAAGCAGCAGAAGCATGGTAGGTTTTGCAGGCAGCAAAGGCCACTCTGGCCTCTGCAGTGTGGAACATTGATGCTTTGTGTGAAAGTGACACCTTCAAAAGCAGCAAATGGAGAACTGCCAGTGTAACTCCTCGCTCTCCAGACCCAGCTCTGTTACTGCACTGGTGAAGTAGGATTTACTTACGGATATGTTTCTAAAATGAGAAGTTGCTCTTACATTTGAACATATATTAGAAAAGAAAGCTGTGAATGGAAAAAACTCCTTAATGTGGCCCCGCACTGCAAATGGCCATTACATTAACTTCCAAAGATGTAATTAAGTTTCAGCTCAGTCTGTCTTACAGCCAAAAATTCAATCCTGAGGTTTATTTGAATGTAACCTTTTTTTTTTTTCCCAGCTGTGAATATTGCACTGTGTAATTCTGCAGATAAACAAAAATGCTGTAAGCGCTAGGTTCAGTTTAAAAAAAATCTGGCAGCAATTTTCATAGAAGTGCAGGTGGATATTCTGTCAGTCGGTGTATTTATATTTGGGATTTTCTTGCCTTTCACATATCTTAGCACCTCATAAGGATTAATCAATTTATGTTTACAAACCCAAGTGATGTAGCCTGGTTGCCTTGGGCCTGTGTGTTCAGCCTGCCCCTTATAGTAACTCCTGCCTTCCCTCTCATTTGGCACCTTCTGCACCTTGGCCAATGCGCTATCTGCTGCACACAAGTTAACTCTCTGTCAACACTCCTGTAAGGCAGGGCAGAGCTTTTCCTCTCAACAGGCACAGAGACACTGAACAACTTCTCCAAGATCAGAAGGAACATCTGTGGCTGAGGCATGAGTTATCTTGTTTCTCCTGCATCTCAGTTGAGTGTTTTAACCACAGAACTTTGTTAGTCCAGTAAATAATCAATGAGGCAGCAAAGTATGGAGGGAGAACATTTAGGTCATCCTCCCAGGTTCTGACTGTACCGGTACCTCTCAGTCAAAGGAGGATGGTCTGGATGACTGGGCTACAAATTCTTTCATCCAGTGTCAACAGCTCCAGAGCAATAAACTCAATTTATTTTTACTGCTGCATGCCTACGTGAAGCTCTGCCCTAAATAAACTGGTAATGTCAATCCAATGCAATGTAGGTAAGTGGTCAGATGCAGAAGTTACTGTTACAACTGGTGCTTCCTAACACTGGCGAATGATCAGTAAAGAGTCCAGGGGCATGTGGATAACACAAAGTGGTAATCACACTGAATGTGCCAGGATGGAGCGTGGAAGCCTGCACCTTGTGGCCAGAGTCAAAGCTTTCTGTGCATGAGTAAAAGATTACAGTATCACAGACTGGGAAATGTGAGCACAAAGTTCAACGCAGTAGAAAACGGAAAATTAGAAAAAGAAACAAACCAACCAGGGCAGATCAAAGCCAGTGAGTGGCAAACCTAGTGAGTTTCCCAAGAGAACTGCAGACAACCATATGCACTAGCACTGAAAAAAAAAAGCATTCATTTCTTAAAAATAATTTGCAAGCAAACAAATGTTCTTTGACCCATAAAGTGTTGTTGCCAAGATCTCTGTATACAAAATCTCCAACTGATTTGCACAAAGGTGAACACTCGAATTAGACTGTCCCAAACCTAAGCACAAATCTTGAGTCCTCCAGCTCCAACATCTTTACCCTCTGAGATGCATGCTTTGGTTTCTCATGCCCATGTTATTTTTATGGTCTCTACCCTTCCTTCCAAGCTTTGTTCTTTTGCAAATCACACAGAAGAGGCATCATCTACAGTAGAAAAATCTTTAGCTGTCTCACTCATTCCAAAGCATTACTATCCAAACAGATAGTAATAGTTAAATCAATATGAGATCCATTGACTTCAAAAAAGTTATGACTGTTACACCAGTTGAAACACAGATCTATGTTTTGAGACAGTATAAAATGCAATTTCCAAATCAATATGGCATTTCACATTTCCTACCTCTGTTCAAATATTTGACATGCTCTGTTGTGGCGTGAAGGGTTGCAGAAGTTCAACATTTACTGTGATTTTAATGTAGAAATGCCCAAAGGCCTCTATTAGAATGAGAATCCTGTTCTCATTAGTGCTTTTAAACGTACAAGAAAAGAAAATGGGTTGGAAAAAGCTTACAATCAAATGATTAGGCAACACCATCAGGCTTGTTCTAATGAAGGAACTGGGAATCATACCAACAGTTCACGTTAAGTTTGAAACACCATTCCAGTTGCTAAAATGGAAAGGGTAAGGAAGGTCTGCCAGCTCTTTTAAGCAAT
Source organism: Merops nubicus (assembly GCF_000691845.1). Taxonomy (NCBI): domain Eukaryota; kingdom Metazoa; phylum Chordata; class Aves; order Coraciiformes; family Meropidae; genus Merops; species Merops nubicus. Next base: position 6,640 of record NW_008607312.1, on the reverse strand, counting down.
TGTATGGGCTTACCCAAAAAGCAGAACTTTACACTCCAATTCAACTTATTGAGTAGAAAACTCTTGTGTAAAAAAGGATAAATTAAAATACTCTCTCTCTTCAGAATTGTCCACTGATTTTTTAATGAAGAATGCAATAGCAAAATAACGGTAGCTGCAAATAGAAAGTCTTGTTGGTGTAAAATACGAGGACCTTTTAAAAGGCAAGTATTTAGGTGGGAAAGAGCACAGAGGTGAAGGAAATTTGCCTAAGATGTGTCAGCTGCCCCTGGCATGGCCAAGGTACCCACTGATCTGCAGGCTAACACAACAGCAGAAAGATCACACTCTCCCTCTTTTTAAAGATGTAGGCTATGGTGCGGACAGTATCAAGAAAATTTTGCACAAAAAGGCAACTCTTTTTCAGGTACTATTCAATGGCTGTTAGTAGCACCAAATACCTCTGTAGCCATAACCATCAGGCTATAAAACAAGCAGCTGATTTTCCTATACTTAATTTTGCATGTCAGTGTAGCTTGATTTATACACAGGGAAGACAACAAGACTATTAAGGATAAAAATAATTGAACACAAGAACAACGAGGAGGAATGATGTAAACTCACCTGATAAAGTGTTTTTTCTCTCTTTACAATCCTTACCTCTTGCATGAGATTTATGAGCTTGAGGAAGTCATAAAACTAAGGGTGCAAAGAGACAAGCCATTGGAAAGAAGAGGAAAAAGACTTAGATCTTTATTTTAGCCTTTGCACCCAAAGGGCACAGAAACAATGATCTTATGTGTTATTTCTCATTTTCAAAGGGTTTTGCATTATTGGCTAATTCATCCTCATTAACACCCTCAGAGAAAATAATAATGTTGTAATGTGGTTACAAAGAAGGCTTTGGACAATTGCTTCCAACAGTTTCTCCATAACAGTAGATAAATCTACCATCTATTTGTTGCTTATAACAATTTAAAATCACTCTACCTAAGATGCAATATTTTATACATGTGAGTGTTTGATAGATTTGGAGTCCGAGTGCTTTGTCCCACAGGCTGCTTAAAGGTAGATAAGTCATGTCTAAATCAATGAGGTATCAGTTCATCACATAATGTAAGTATATGCCTAGCTTCCCGTTATCCACCTGATTCAAATTGGGCCCTCTTGAAAGCATTTTTCCATGTCATCTAGAAGACATTTAGCTAGAGAAAATTCAGCAGAAGAATTAGGAAAACTGTAGGTAAGTATTTCATAGCAGATGAACATTGCTACCTGTCTCAGTTGCAGGGATAGAGAGGGGTCCCAGGACAAGGGGTGCAGTCTAGAGCTGAATGGAGACTATAACCCAGCCTTTGGGGGGTTTAGTGCCATATTAAAAATACATGTTTCTCAACCTGGAAGCTAAAACTCCAGCTGTTCAAAGACTTCTACAGGTTCTAAACTGTATGCTGGGCATCCATCTCCAGAGATGTCAAAAGGACTATGCACAGTGCCTGATGTTAATTGTGGGTATGAATCTCATCAGATGGGGTCTTAGATACTCAATCCCACAAGGTTCTGGCATTCTATCAATCACAGGAATTACTCTTGTCAGCTACTCTTTTCACTGAAGTAATAAAGATGCAATAAGTACCAAAAAAATCTATGATTTCAAGCATAGCATGATTTTCTCTGTAGTCAAACAGTAGCTGAGCTCTTCCTTCACATTGTAAGAATTTCCTTCTAGAGAACTAGAAGTGAACTGTATGAAACTCAGGTGAATAAATGAGATGAGTTTCTACCAAAATGGACCACATACAGCAATATTTATTTCCCAGAAGAAAGTACTCAGCAAGAGAATTGCATCAAGAGTGTGTATTCCACAAAACACGCTCTGCTGTTCCTTCTGTATTCACCGAAATGACTGTTTTATTCAGGACTCTACTAAGTGTTTTGTGCCATAGCTAAACCAACTTTGTTAAAGTGAAGGCACACATTTTACAGACAACTCAATTTTTCTCCTGCCTTGCCAGGTATATCAACTTGCACCCTGCCAATTCTGACGTAGCTCAGCAGCCTCATCATGTGCAAAGTAAGTGATAATACACAGGTGCATGGCTATACGGGTGCTGCCTGGGTTTTAAAAAACAGGAAGGTCAACTGCGGTCATGGGAATTTCCTTTGATCCTATATAAGGCATCAGCCATATGCTGGCTTCTGGGACAATTTTACGCTAGATCAGATTTTTTTCACAAGTCTAAAAAAGCCCACGGAGAACAGGAAACATCATGTTCTTTCTGTGCTGAGTGTGATGTTAGTAGCAATTTGCTGAATTAAGGCTGATTTGTCAGTTGTGTCTAATTTGAACAGCTATTCCCTTGTTCTAAATTTGGGGTTGGCACTTCCTGTGAACTCTAAGTATCCTCAGCTCCCTTTTGCATCCTCAGAGCTATCAAGAGTGGGATTCACCAGACCTTAAGGCATCTGTCAGCCTACATTTACAAGTGAGCTAAGCTAAGCTAGGTATTCTTCATAGGCTTTGGACAGAAATCAGTAGCTGTAGGGAATGAGTCATCTAATCAGTTCGGGATACCTAAAAGGAAAACACTTCTTTGACTTTGAAGAGAAGTTAAGGTTACTAACTCATAGATACCTGTTCAGAGTAGCTCTTTTCTAGCATCATTTATGAACTATCACTTTCTTATGTCCCAGCACCAGGTAAGGTTGATTCCCTGGAAGATGGAGTTTACTTTCCCATAGACACATGTAGAGTGGTGTACATTCAAAGATGACAAGCATCCAATCTATATGACCAATGGCAAGCAAGGCTATATTCAGCCGAGTTAACTAGGAACAGGCTTAAAAAAAAGAAGGTCAGAAATGTGCTTTCATTTTGCTGTCTACTATTTTTATCTCTCCTGTTTTCGAGATTCCTCAGCAGGATTTCCAGGCCCTGATTCTTTACCTTTTCATAAAGCTCAAGGTTGCATAAGGTTCAAACATGCATTTTCCAAATAAGCCTCAGCCTCAGCAAGAAATGGCAGTCAGAAAATGGCACTGAGCTTGCAGAGCACAGAAATGTTCAGGTGACACCAGAGATCAAAGGGAGCAAAGTAAGGGATGGTGTCTCTGCCCCCATTACTAAGAGCAAGGCAAAATTACCTCCTCAAGTGCATAACTAACCTGCATTAAACAACTGTGCTCCTGAATGAAGGTGAGTTTCCAAACTGAGTGTTCTTCTAGGTTTTTGTCAGTAACTATTTCACTTTTTAATTTAACCCTTTTAACAAGGAGAATTTCAGAAATTTTGTGTGTAAGTACATTCTAGAAGAAATACCCAAAAGCAACAAAAGATTTACTCTAGGATCCCTGTGACAGCTGTGGAGCTAATGAAACAAACGTTGATTCTTTATATAAATATCCAACGATGCAACCATGCCACTAGGTCAAGTACCATTCAGAATCAAATGCCAAAGGCAATCAGGCCAAATACACTGTAAATGTATTTCACAGAAAGAAAGAGGTAAGTCTTGAAAATAGTTAACCAAACAAACAGCCCAGCTGCTGTGTGATGGAGGCTAACCTCAGAAGATACTTGCTTCTCAAGCCAAGGGGAGATCTGACAGGTAATGAGAAAAATGAAGACTATTAGGCAATAAAAGAGTTACTGAACATTTGATATTTCATTGAATGTATCTTCCAGCAATGACCTCTTTCCCCTTTCAATGAAAAAACTCATAGATATATTGGTAGAAGACTGGCCCCAAAGAGCCAGCTGCTGTGCAAAACAATTCAGTTTCCTCTGCCCAAAAATACAGATGCATTTCCCACTTGCATTTGAATTAATTTCCCTAGGTATTCACAGATGAAACACCAGGCACAGCAACTATTTTTGCAGGTTTTGTTTCCTAAGGTCATTCTTTAAAAGCCATCTTTCTTTTCTTCCACATTTATCATCGTTTGCCTGTGGGGGATCTGAGAGCACGGTATGTACATCTGTATATACTGTAAGTGTGGCTAGCCCTTTTGCTGCAGCGAGCGAGCAATAAGAAAAAGCAAATAAATAAGTAAAAATAACCTGAAAAACATCCAACTTATCAAGCCAGCAAGGACCTACAGACAGGGACAAACACACTTCTTGTTTGCACGAATCCGTACCTAAAGGAGTGCTGCCAGTGTACCGTGGCTTTATTCCAGACTTACATCACTGTAAAATAAGAGTAAATTCTGGTGCCCCAAAAAAGTTGAACAGAAGTGAAGTAAGCCTGAGGCTCATGTAGTGTGCTGAATTGATAGAGCACTGCACTTCAGAGGCATTGTACCAAAGCCTACCAATACTAATCAGCCATCAACAGGGAATATTCATCAACTTTAAGCTTATGAAGCCTTAAACTGGATGGCTCACTGGTGTACGTTGCCACAGCTCCATTTAGTTCAGTGAAACTGCACTGACTTGTGCCACCTTGCAGGTCTAGCCTCTTCTCTTTTTGTTGTTGATTCTTAAATCAAGGTAGTGAAATCAGCCAAATTACTAAGGGCAAGCAGGTTCCACATTTGTCACTAGTTTCTGGATATGGTCTTCAATAGCTTTTTGAAACCTCCTAGCAGTTTGGTTGGAGAGAATCAGTGTGTCATACTTCTCAGAACAACTTGCTCTAGACATTGCAGTAATTTCCACTACATATTAGCACACAGTTTCGGATGTAGAGATGTGGGCCTTTATCATAGAGATGTGGGCCTTTATAATAGCCAATGTAAACATGCACAAGTTCCAGCACTCAGTCTCCAAACCACTGTCTGCTGAGGTCTTTGGGCACACATCACTTACTGTCACCCATGGCTCCAGGCACCACAGCACATTAAACCACACTGAATACTGCCCTTACAGGACAAATTGTGTCCTCCCATAAACTACAGTGACTAAACAGAATACCATGAGAAAGGTAGATGCCCCCCAGACAAGAATCTTTGCTTGCTTGGTTTAGGTCAATCCACAGTAGAGGCCTCAGGGGATGGCAAGGGATATCTGGGATATCCCATGGCCAGGACTGTCACCTTCAGGACAACACTTGTTTATGTGACCAGATGTAAAAGTACAGCTTTCAAGATAAATTTTGTAGCATGGCTCTCAGGTTGCTGTTGCACCCATGAGGCAGCTCTGCATGAACACAGCTTTGGAAGCCCCCACTGTAGAATTATTTCCACTAGGATAAGGAGTTAGAGTAGTTACTTAATAGTCCGCTGGAGTCACACAGGTCTTGCTTTGACATCAGCAGCCTGGTATTTTCATCATAAGTGAAAATGTCAGGCAAGCTAAGGCAGCCTAGTGACAGAGAAATACCAGCACTGACTCAAGAGCAACCTTGGGATTCCAGTTTCTGAGTCAGTGGTAACTGGACACATTGCACTGGTAATGGGCTTCTTATCTGAGGATGAGCTGCCATCCTATTGCAGCAGCCCCATGACTCATTCCCAGAGTATCTGCACTACTGTTTGTCTAGCAGGGAATGCTGATAGTTAGTGGGGGGGAAATGGCCTTGTTCCAAAGGAGTGAAGTAATGGTTTGATAGTAATAATAATTTACTTTTACAAAGTGCCTCTTATTGTGAAGAATCACTCAACAGATTATATACGTGTGTGTGTAGGGATCAATCAGTTCCCTCTGCAGGGGACGTGGCAACCACTCTGCATCAGCAATGCTGTGCAAAAGCATTTTAGAGGAGAAGTGAAGAACAGCTTCTCCAAATGAGCACACAGAAAGAGAATATCGTGCAGAGAAAAACACCCAAGACATATTTACGGATATTTGTCTCTTCAAACAGAGACAAATCTTTTATGTTCTGCTTTCCTAATGCCAGGGCAGTGACAGGGCAAGGCTCTGTGTAAGCTTTAGAAAATGCCCAGACAAAGAGAAAAACCCAAGGCACAAAAGAAAACAAGAATTATATGCACATTAGAGAGGTGGAAGCCCAGCAGACTACCCACCGTTACACCCAGTCTCACCCCCCTGAATGGGCTATTCTCTGCACCCCCAGAGCCCACCACAAAGCCTTGCCTTGAGAAAGCATGAAGGCACCACAGTTTCCACACTGCTCAGGGGACCCAGCTAGATGAGATCAGCAAACAAAGGGGGAACTCCATGTGTGAAAATGTGGACCCACGCAAGAGTGGCCACTACTCCTGCCTCATGGCTTCCCCCTGCTGTTCAGCAATGCTGGGTTTCACATACCAAAAGGGAGCCTATCTTCAGCTCACTGAGATGGGGCAGCTCCTCTGAACTTCGTGATTTTGTCCCAGGTTAGGCCAGCTGAGGATATGACCTCTCAGCACTCGCCCACCACCAAAGGAGGGGCCCAGATAGGCAGGAGGCTCCTCACCCCAAGCAGCTGCCCTGCAGCCTCTGCCCTGCCCAGCACTGCAAAAAGTGCTCTTCAGATGGGAGTGTTCCACCACGGACCAGGGTCCTCCTGCAGCCTCCTGTAAGGTGCCCAGGCTCCTGCACCCTTACTAAACCATGCTTCAGCTTTAGGGCTCCTGTGGAAAGGGGAGAGCCCACCTTCCTTCCCACCTCATCAAACACCCCGCTCCCTCCTCTCTTCTGCCTAGTGAGCATCTGGCTGTGGGGTGATCAAAGGAACAGGTACAACAGCTCAGAATAAAATAAAATAAAATAAAATAA
>NW_008607311.1:0-26136 GCF_000691845.1 Merops nubicus | reverse complement strand
ATATATATATATATATTTTTTTTTCCCCCTAAATAAGGAGACAGTGCTTTCTGTGTTTCCTTCCTCAGACATCACCACTCTCCCAGGGACCTCTCAAACACCAAGGCCAGAAACCAAGTCCAGGAATTGGAGGTTGCAGTTAATCTAAAACTGGTGACTTGTCAATTTTAATAGTTTCAATTTCCCAACTGTCTGCTTGGGTTACACACATAAAACTTTTAAATAATATGCCTTCTTTCTCTCCCCACATAGAAAACCACTGTTTCCCTGTCCTCCTCAAAGTATGTGACCTTCAGCTGCTCTCCCTTGCTTATCAAGCCAAGTAATCCATTCAGATTCTCAGCAGCTCCAACCACTGACTCTCCATTCACATCCCTCAAAGGCCCCACCAGCTCCTTGATCGGTTCAGAAAGATTTATACTTGTGCCCTTCATATCCTTCCTCCTTAGGCTTTGATTTACCATCCTGGCTTCCTTATCACTCTGTAGCACTTCCTACACGTTTGTCTTTATAGCTCCTCGTTTTCCCTCTTTGAAATCACCAATGAGCTGTGTTTCCTTAACAGCAGTGGGAAAAGCTCTCCCAGCGAGGAGGCCTTTGCAAGGAGCTGTGCAAGCCTGAGCTGCAGTGGAACGTCAATGGCGTTTGGCTTCTGACGCTGGCCCTAAGCACAGGAAGGACTTTCAACCCCTACCAAACTTCCTCGTGCAGTTCTCAGACCCTTGCCTGCTTCTACATTTCCTGTGCATTCATTCAAGGAAAGCTCTGTCCCTCCGCCGGGCATGAGGAAACACAACCTTTTTTCACCTGTTTTCTCAGTGCCTCCCTCCACAAAGAGCTGCTCCAAGCCAGCACCACTTTCTCTAGCAGAGACAGTGCCACAGCTGCAAAATTTTGCTTTTTGTTTTTTCCCTTCCTGCGGTCTGTGATCCATTCGTTACACAGTTTGTATTACCCCATTAAAGAAACGGGACTAATGGGAAAATGCAAGGTCATGCTGGAGAGGACTGGGGGTGAGCACCACCCTAAGGACCTCCATTAGGGTCTCTTGGAGTTGCAGATGCACCGACCTGGAGGAAAAGGATGGATCAAAGCAAGTTGCAGACCCCTCTGCACTCAGCTGCTGGTTGGTTGGACTGAGGTTCATGTTCCTGATCTTTTAACTCAGCCTTTGAAGTTTCGTTCACATTTATTCTGCTATTCTTAAATATTCCCCTCTGCAGGGATTAAAGCTGGCAGTAAAATATCTCATGAATGTTTACGATTCACAATTACACCTGTTCCTAGAAGAATTTCACAGTCAATTGAGTCACATTATTCTTTTCGTATTGGCCTTTCCTGCCCTAGTATCCAGATTTCCAACCACACAAACCAAGTGACAGCCTTGCAGCTGATGATTTCAGAGTATTCTTTAGTCGTTTAAACTCAAATCCTCCCTAAATACAGACATGCAAGTCAGGCAGATAATGAAATGTTTTAGCTGAACTGCAAAAAAAAGGGGTGAAAATGTTTTCTGTCAACATTGCCTCTGTAAGGGACTGGTGTCTGTATGTCTAAGAAGTCAGGCCAGCTGTTACAGATGTTGCAGAATCCTGGATTAGATCAATTTTACCCAAATTAAGGCATTCCTACTTTAGATCACACAACTTTGATCCTTACAGGGGAATTTCAGCTACCAGTGTGAGTTAATGCTGATCTGGGTGCGACCAGCACTCAAACATGCAAGACGCTGGGCAGAAAATCAGGGGAAAATTCTGAGCTTTCTTTGGCATTTGTTCAGCCTGAATTTCCCAATAGAAAAACAAAGGATGGGCACTTATGGGTGAAATTCCCCCATGACACAGTAAGGCTCGCCTATTAAACAGGAGCTGAGGCACACACAGTCAGGCTGTTTGGAAGGAGACTCAACAGAGTCTAGCTGGAAGGAGGAACAGGACACAGAGCTGTGCTCTTTCACCCGCGGCTCTTGAGAATCCCCTTCTGCCACGAAAATCACCTGAAATCCCAGCTGCTGTAAGGAGAGGAGAGTCTCAATTTGTAGAATACTCCTGGACAGATTTCAATTTTAGGTAAGATCACTGCCTATCAACTTTCAGCCCCTTTTCTCCTGTAACCTGCTTCAGCTGTTAGCACCAAGCAGCAATAAAACTATATCCACGTTTTATCCATATCAGAAATCATCTTGTAACGCCTTTGTGCAAAGGGAAAATACATTGTATTTCACATGGGAATGTCTTTCAGATTTCCAGTGTAGAATCATTTTTCCAATAGGAAAAATCAAGCCCCATAGTAAAGGCTAATCTAAACTAGTCTAATCCTCATGTTTGTAAGGATCACTCCCCACCTTTGAATGGCCATGAAATAAAGAAGGCTGGTAGAAGATTCTACAGTCTAACTGCATGAAAAAGCTGACAGACAGCAATGGGTAGAAAACTCTTGGCCAGAAAGAGTAGGATAAGACAGTTGTATCCTTCTCTAGATCTAAGGAAAATACAGTTTATCTCTTCTATTGGGATACCGTAACTCCAGCAAAATGGCAACAGTTATAGCTCTGTCCTATAAGTCTAATTGCACAATGCAGTAAAAATAGATGCAACACTAGGACTTACAAAAAATGCACTGCAATGTCAAACAACACTGCCAAAAAAATACAATGGCAGGCCCTGGTCCTGCTCAGCCAACATCTAGTCACTCTGCTTTTGCACACATTTGGAATAGCTTTTCTGGAATCAGCAAAGCTATCCTCAGGACCAGGGGACTCTTCTACTCGGTGGAAAATTAGATCTGCTCTCTCCTACATAACCTCTTTCAAATAATATTGAATTACCTACAAGTTACTAAAATTAGACTAACAAATAAATTACTTTGTACTACTTTGTAGCTGAGCTGATAAAATGTGACTGTTTACATATGATTTAATCCTAGAACTAAGATTAAAGACTACTTCAAACAGAGCCTTTGCCCAGTATGTCATATAAAATTCTGTTTGGTTTCAGCAGAGCCGAGAATGACTTTAACAACCTTGTTAATCACAGATTAAGAATGGAAAAGATCCTATTTGGCACCAGGTGTGCCATTAATAACAAGTGGGGACGCAGAGGAGCTGCAGCAGTGACCTCGCTCCCACGCCAAGGAGAAGCTCTGTGTGCTGGAGCTGTGCCACAGCCGGAGCGCAGCAGCCCGGGCACGGCAGGACAGGGCAGCACTTGTGGTTCCACAGGCTGGAGCACACGAGCAGAGCAGCCCACAGGGCCAGGAGCCCCCCGAGATCTGCCTCACCGACCCTGCTCAGGAATTCTGTCTGAATTCCTGTATGCCTCTGCTGGATGCATTTGAAGACTCAGCAGATATCCCTGGGAATCCAAAATTTCCTAAATAAGTGTTTTCTAGCCCTAATGGAGTCCCTTCCCTTTTTGATGCCTTGAGTGCTGGACAAAACAAGGCAGGAGGCTGATGTTCCTCAGACCACCTTCCCCTTGGCTGGGCAGCACGTGCGCTTCTCTGAACACACGTTGGAGCCGTTGCCCACCTCTGGGCTCTGTTCAGCACATGAGAGGTGCAGGCAGAGGCTGAGCATGGTGGAGCTTCCCACGCTGGCAGAGCCAGCAGAGCTCCCGGCCACCCTCCTGCTCCCGAGCCCAGGGGCACCTGCCCCTCACTCCCCAAGGCCGGGCTCAGCACCAGGCACCTGGGCACTTCTCACAACAGCCACCATCCGCCAGCATCTCACCTGGACGTTCCTGTACCTTCTGCCCTACCACCCTCCAGGGAACAGCTCTGCAGTGCTCCACAGTACTGGTACAGCCACCTGAAACCCTCCAGCTCTGCCCCCCAGAGCACCCTTCTGCTGGGATGGGAAAGCACCTACTCTTGGTTTATGTAGTGCCTGACCCATGAGAGACTTGCAGGCACTATCACTGAACCAGGTGTGACGTAGAAGTGTGCTGCTGTAGGAAGAAGGTCCAGACCTGCAGGACTCTGAGCCATTGAGTGAAGCCCTTCAAGGTCCTTTCCACTCTTCCAAGGCAGAGTCCCAGCACCACAGGCTCTCCTAAGCCCACCAGACTTCACAGAGGCAGAAGAGTCTAAAATCAGCTCCATGTTAAACTTAGCTGACGGTCATTTTTAAGCACAGCCTTAAAGGCTTTTCCACAGCAGCTCTCCCCATCTTCACTTCCCACGCAGCCCCAAGGTCCCCAAGAACAGATCAGAGGGACTTTGCACATCAGAACAGTCTGATTACAAGAGCTGCCCTACTGGATAAGCATGGGGTGATGACAAGCTTTCTGCCCAGCAATCCACTAGAGAAACTTTACAAGCTCACCCTTCAGGTTTGAGTTCTTGCTTTGCAAAACCAAGGTCTGTATGGGTGGCACATGGTACATTAGGGTGGTGCCCAAGTATCTGGTTGGCACTGCCAACCATAACTGATTTCTGGCACGCACACAACACCAAAGCCAGCATGGCTAACCTGACCACTTCCGAGTCAATCATCTCCCAGGTGTTTGTTGTAGGATAGGCAGAAAAGATAGGGTGGATGGACATTTTTTTCCTGTGATATTTCAAAAAGATATTTGCCATAAATCTCTTAAAGCAGGAGAAAAGATGTGGAATCCTCCCTTCTGCTATACAGAAGATAAGCTGTGATTCAGCATGAACGTCCTTCTGAGTTTTCCTAGTTCCCATTACCACAGTGCCCAAATATCCCATTGTGAAACAAAGTCTCCCCCAGCGAGGTGCAGTGCCAATGCACAAGAAACATCAGGGGGTTTACAAAAGAGAAGAGCAATCCTGGCGCCTGATATTCTGAAAATGCTGTGCAGTCGACCTTTGAAAAGCAATTCTGAAATCTCTCTCATCAAAACACAGGCTCCTAAAATCACTTCTCATATTTTATAATGTTGGTGTCTGCCCTGACAGTTTTGCAGTGGAATTCAAGTTTATGATCTGTATTCCATAGCCTTTAGTTGCTGCAATTTAATGCATGCTTAAGACCCAGTCAATTGCAGAGAGCATGCACAGAATTCTCTTCCCACTTATATTGCATGTGTTTTACATTGTTTAGCTTTTATTATATCCCATGCTGTTAATGCCTTGTGTTTCTATAACATTTCTCAGGTAAAGGGCTCAATAAACTTTAGAAATGCAAATTAAGCCAAAAAATACCACTAAGACTGGCAGAAGCCCTGTTCTGTAGCTACTCTGACACGTTCTCTTGTAACTACCGAGTGGTGCCTTTCTGCTCTTTCATGAAGCCTGTGTTCTGCTAAGGGCTGCCAAGCTGGTGCAGGACCAGACTGGTTTATCCCTGCAGTTCCTCTGGCAGGCGCTGGGTAAGTGACTCTGAGGTTTCTAGCCTGTTCATAGCCAGGGCCTGCATGTACTGATTTCCTTGGGAAGCTCTAGAAAGGGGCAGAGCTGTAAAATCCACTGCTGTGCAGCCAGCGCTGATCCAGCTCTTCTCCTGCGAGTAAACCCCTGTGAGGGCTTTACCAGCATGTCAGTACCAGAAAAAAAGGAAATTCTGCCGAAGGTGCTGTGAGTCTGGGAGCCAGGACTGAGTGTGCTGACAACAATGTTTTCTTTGCACAGAGCTGCCATGTGTTCAGGTTTTCCTGGATACTTCTTTTATTCTCATATAAATTGTGCCTGGCAGAAGTAGATGACTTTATACAGTTGCCTAGGGTTCCTGGATATCCAGCAGCCAGGCTGGCAGTAGCAATTGCTAGACTTCTGGCAAACCTTGTCACTTATACAGGGATCAACTCTGTAACACACACGTGGCCCTGGAGACTTGAGCCTGCTCTGTGCTTCAGCAGCAACCCCAGTGTCCCAGACTGCTGTGCACGTGCGGATCAATTGCACAGAACACACCCCGGATGCTTCCTGCAAAAGCTGCTTTCACTGTGCAAATAAACGGATTTCTGCAAGACTAATTACCTCAACTTGACTTTTAGCAAGTCTTCTTGCACCTCAGTGCGTCAGTGGGATGCTGTCATAAATCCATGAAGTTCTGCAAACGCCTAGGACACATATCGTTTCAGCTGAATTAAAAAGGTCACCCAAGAGCAGCACAGTAGCACAACAGACTCAATCACACGAGGTGTTTGTCAGATCTTGTTCCTCTGTGTTGTTCTCAGATATGACTCTCTTTGCATTCTGATTGGGCCATCTCACTTCTAACTAAACCCCCAGTACTCAGACATATGTTCTGCTTTGGTTAAATTTGACTTGTTGTGTTATACAACTGAGCTTTACTCAGTGTTATCTTCTGATTGACTCCTCCACTATTCCCCTCCCAATGTATTTATCTGAGGCCAATGACAGCCAGCAAATACTTACTAGAACTCTTGTCTTTGGCAGCACACTCTGGCAGTAAGTGTTTTCAGGCAGTTTGAGAAGTGGGTGTCACTTACATTAGCTCACTCTAAAATCTTGACTCACCCTTCACACGTATAATCCCTCCTGCAAATTCTAGGCCATGGATTTTAATAGAGTTTCCAAAGTAGGTGTGAGGGCTGCTGGCTGTGCTAATTTAGTTCCTATTGATTTATCTTGTCTCCTTTCAGGGCAGCAAATTGTAAATGCTTCCTTTGCCTCAGTCGGTGTTTGCTCCCTGCATGACAAGTCTCTAGCATTGATGGAATGTGTTAGTGAAAAGTGCCTTGATGTCTGTTTTCAATATCGTGGAGACAGAGCCATCATCTAGTGACAGTCCCACTTTGGGAGAGCTGCCTCATTCAACCTCTGCCTACTTTCTCAGGGAGGCAAGCTGGGCCCTGTGATGAAGGCTCCGAAGTAAAAGACACAAAACAATCTCTGCAAGGGATGAAATTAACCTGTCTTCAGGATTAGAGGTAAAACTAATCTACTGGCCCCTTGCAGCCTTTCACATCCCTGTAGCAGAGGCTAAAGTGGTTACAACCATGGATTTCTGTCTCTGTAGTCAAAATCAGTTGTTGCAGGCTCCTTTCAGTCAGCAGCCGAACGCACCCTCCAGCAAGAGTCCTGCTGCATGCCTCGGTCCTTTATGGATTCCACTTTAAAATCTGAATTCCAATTTTACCTTCAGTTAGAAGTGGCTAAAACCTAGTAGCTCGTTTTGTCTTCAGTTGAGCTCCTATCTGTACAGCCACAATGGACATGCTCTTTTGAAGTTGTTGTAGTTTCAGAGGGGTGAAAGGAGAGTCTGACACTCAGATTCACCCTGAGCTACCACCTTCCTCCAGAGCTTCAGTCAAGACCTTTGAGGTAACACTCCTGCTCAGCTGGCAGCAAGTCCTTATGTATTTATTCCCTGCAGACCTCTATGTGGCAGCTGGAGCCGACTCTGGGACTCCACAAAAAGAAGTGGTGTGCTGCATCCATGGAGAAGCTGAGGACTTCCATCAGCACCGTGTGACCCATCCACTAGTTTGAGGGACAGAGCTTGATGAGCAGGAATATGTGGCCAGAAGCTGGGAGGCAGTTGGAAGAACAGGATCTCCCTCTTTCAGCAGGTCCAAACTACAATGTGGCTCAAACCACATCAAGAAATCACGTTTGAATTCCTGCTCTCAGGAGTCATTTAGGCACCGACCTCCAAACCTGTTCAGGGGTGGAGAGGAAACCAGGTGTCCAACCTGCTGTCAGTACTGGGGCAGAGTGGAAGTCCATGGTATAACAATGTGATGCAGGAAAACTGACACTTCATTAGTGTGAGTAAAGGCATCTCAGTCTAGCCTTTCATACGCACATTTAATTAGGTCTTGGTCCCGTCCTGAGCTCTCTGTCTCACAGGAGAAAGGCCTGTGATCCAGTTGCTTTTAGTTCTCACTCATGACTTGGGTACTAATCACATATTTTTTGCAAATATAGCATGAAATATTCCCTCTAGGGAAAGGGACCTTTAGATGGAGCCTACAAAGCCAGTACATTTTCTCTTTGGTTGCAATTACGTATTACATTAGTGTTGTTTTTTTAATGAATAAAACAAGTGACTTAATCTTTATAATTAGATATTTGGAAAAAAAACCCCAACTGTTAGGGATGGCTTTTGCAGCATGCTTCCCCTGCCTCCTTCACTGGGAATCCCAGCATGTGCCTCTCAAACAGATACGCTGGGACTGGCATTTGCCAGACTCAAATCCACAAACTTCTGGTTGTGCCAGTTTGTGAATTACAGACCTGATGTCTGCAAATGACTGGTTTTCAAAGCAAAGGCAGTCATCATTTCAAAGGCTGAGAAATAAATATATCATAAATCAGCATATGTGGATTTTATTTACAAAGATCTAATTAAATTTTGTTCTGTAATTTCAATATGCAGTGTACACACACAGTGTATATTTTTTCTCTCTCTTTTGGCCATAAATACAAGTGATATACCTTATAATTCTCTTCCTCTATAATGTGCCTGCTTTTTATGCTGGTAAAGTGACATCTTAGCCTTTTGTAGTCTGTTACAGTGCACTATAGAATTTTTATTGTATGTTACAGTCTGCTTTGGAGATCATCCAACAAAGCGATCTGCTTCCCTTTAAAAAATAATGTAAAATACTGCATTTTTCATAATGTGGATAAAGCCACATTGCAGAAATCTAAGCACGGAAAATAAACACAGCATTGCCAACACCAAGCACTTAGCAGTCCTGTCCTAGGCCACAAAATCACAAGTTTGCCTTACAAAACTTGAGATTTCAAAGAAAAGTAATTTGGGGTTTCCTCTATTTGCCCTTCTTCCTTTTAAAACTTTTGGGTTGTTTTCAAGCTATTCTGTACAATCACAAAAGTTGTCAATTTACCTTCAGCTTTAAAGAATGCTGAAACTCTGACATAATTACAGGATACAAGGAACCAGAGCTTTCAAAAACAACTTTAACAAAATTTGTGGTAAAATTGCAAAAACTGGTGCTGCTGCAGGCTGAAATCCACTACCTGGCATAGGGCTGACACATCCTCATCCCTGTTAACCCTCACCACCGAGATGTTCAGAGGAATAAGCAGGAGCTAAGGCTGCCCTGGACGTGCACAGCAGTTGCTTCTCTCTACTTTCCTTTGAAAAACCCAACTTTTCATCTTACTATCTGACAGGCTCTCTGCTACCAAACTTAATTGCATCTCCAGACTGAAAAGAGCATTTCAAAATGGTATGAAATATTTGCTTCAACCTTAAATATAATTTATATGCTTATAATTAATGGGGAGAGTTTTGGATTTTCTTTTTTTTTTCCACAGGAAACAATAAAAAAAAGGCATTATTGATCAATTAAAAGCAGGCACTGCTTCTTCCCAGTTCTTCTGCACAACTCTACTCTGAAAGCTGCTGTTCTCACTGCTCTTGTGGTTCTTCTAGTGCCCAGTGACAAGTCCCAGCTTGCAGCTCCACGTGCTGGTCCAGCCCTCATGGACAAGCATCCATGTGCTTGCTTAAGGGAAAGGCAACGGCCTGATGTCAGCAAGTGCTCCACTAAGCCACGCTGCAGGGCTGGGACTCGCCAAGGCTGCACAAAGGGGTTTTGGGCTGCTCTGGGTTTGTGTACAAGGATCACATGGAGTTACTACACTTCTACAGGAGACTTCTTAGCTATTGTGTTCATTAAAGGGTAGGAAGAGGCAACGTACCCTCTGCAGCAGCACTGCAACGGCTCCAGCAGGGACTGCAGCTTGTGAAGGGCTGGGCTGGATTCCCACCCACCATCTCCACCCAAATCCTTAAAGTTCACAGGACAGGCCTGTGTATGAAATGCTCAGGCTTCCCTGGAAAAACAAAAACATTTCATTGTAGCCAACAGAGCCAGACAAACAAGCATTAAATGCTAGATCATCTGTCTTCTTCAGCTCAACCTCAGGCAGGACTCAGAGGCTGCCAAGCACCTCACCTTGGCTCTGCCCGAGGTGCATGGAGCCAGTTTTCATGTGTGCTAAGAACACTAAATCCTGTGCAGAGTAGGGCACATTGCTCACCACTCCAGGCCAGGCTGCTCTCATTTTTCTGAGACACTCATTAATTCATTTTAACACTGAGATTTGAGTGCAAGACCATTTTTCCCTCCTGTCTTTCATGACTAACCAGGGATAGGAAGTGCATTCTGGTCCATCTCACCCCCCTGTCACTGCCAGGGACAATGTAAAGAGAAGGGACACAGAGACCCAAACCTGCTCAATGATCAGGGATCTTTCTGGAGAGAGATGGAAGGCAAGACTGTACATTTATTCTAACTCAGAGAAGAAGGCCAATTCTGAACTCATTTCAAACCTCTCTATCCCTTTCATTTATGTTTGCTGCTGTTGTTGGTTTTCCTGCTGTGTGGAGGGATGCAGCCAGGGGTGCAACCTTCACGTGGCCTGGCATGTTCATCAGTGCACCCACACACCAGCCTGTGCCCATCACACACATCCCCAGCCAGGGGACTCATGCAAGAGCGTGTCAGGTCACACCCAAACACAGCCCACGTCACTCTGCAGCCCATTTCTGCTCCAAGGCAGCCTTGCTGTGCAAGGCAGTAGTGTCTTCACCAAAACATCCAACAAGTAGTTAAAGACTGGACATTTGGAAAATGATTTTATCATCCAGTGTCAAATGCGCAAGACCCAGTCACGCAAGCGATGCGCATGAGGAGGCCTTCCTCACACAAGCAGCAGGAGTACCCGGTTCCAAGCACATATCCATTTTCAGATGACTTGTTATGAAGTACATCAATTAAAGGGCATCTTTCCCTGCAGCATTTGTTGCCAGTAGATGGACTGCAAGCATCAGAGAGATGCTCTCAGTGTTGACACCAGTTCAGCAGTGATAGGAGGGTGCTGATGGGATAAAACCCACCCTCCCAGTAACCTCACCTCTGTAACCGTAGCAGGCCACAGGCCAGCCAGGTGGTACTTTTCTCTGTTCTACAGGCCCAGCATTAACACCAAGCAAGTATCTAAAGACCCCAGTGGGACTGCAAAGAGCTCACTTTGAGCTGGGTGCTCTTCATAAGGTAAAAGAGAAACTTTATGTGTAAGCTCACAACTGAAATGCAGGTGGGGAAAGAAATGCAGGATCCCTGTAAGATGCCAAAGTCCTGCTGACAAAGCATGGGGAGTTTGAAGGATGCACATTCATCTGCAAACCTGGGGCCTCAGTGGTTGTCATGGTGTGGTTCACGCTGACCTCCACACAGTGGGGTGCAGCAAAGTGGGGAAAATCAGGCCTGTTTCCTCACCCTCTTCATCAAATTAGCCTGGAGTGAGCCAGGCAGGTTCACCTCAGTGAGATGGAGGCAGTGGGTGGAGCACTGCGGGAGCTGAGGGCACAGCTCCCATGTCCACAGCCATCACAAGGGCCCCCACTGGTCTTGCAGGGCGCCATGCCCCATTCCCATCAGCTGACAAAGGCCTTTTGCTCCAGGAGAAAGGCAAAGAAAAGCAGCACGGTTCCCTGCAAATGTCAGTTGTTCCTTACACACCCCCGGAGAGGTAAAGCAGGTCAGGCCGTGAGTCAGGCTGCCAGGGCCGGGGCCGTTGCGCAAGGCCGCGCTGTGTGCCATACCGCGGCGATCAATCACGCAGAGCAAACAACCAGCTCCAGCAGCCACCCGGTCCCACCAAGGGCAAACGTCACCCCTGCGCCAGCGGCGGGGCCAGGAGCCTTCCCACCCACACAGGGCAGGGTCTTCACAGGAGATCACAGGATCTTGTGAGACACGGCCTTGTGAACGTGATCCCAATGCCACGTCCCCAAACAGTGAGCCTCCTAACAGAAGAATGATTTAAGTCCTGAAAAAACAAAGCCAGTGCTGCCCAACTTTTAGGCCAAAGCAGGCCAGCCAAGCTGCAAGGCTCCAGAAGCTGTCCTAATATTTACCTGTACTCATGTCAAGTCATGGCATTCATTTGTTCATGGTGGCTAAAGAAGCCACCTCGAGAGGTGGCAGCTCCCCTGGCTTAGCCAAGCTCTCATGCCATAGCATGCAGAGTGTATAAGAGAACAGTCTGGGGCCAAGACCAAGCAAAGAACTGTTGAGGAATGTCTTGCTGAAAGAGCCCCTGAACTCTGGGAAGACTTCGTAAGCAGCACTGTAAAGTCTTCTACTCAGCTTTAGCCCCTAGCTTGTAAGGGCAAACCCACAATTAAAACAGACTGTGAAAACAGGGAAAATAGCAACACAAAGTGCCACAAAACCCCAGAGAGGAGAAATTTTTCATCCTGTGTCCAGGCAAACACTGAATGCAGATGTAACAGCAGAGGCTTCTGCAGCTTCTTCTGCAAGGTTTCCCCCCAGGTCGCCTGGCAGCAGGAGGGCAGCCCTCCATGGGAGCCTGTCCTGCGCTGGCTAGGGCTGGAGATGGCTGCAGGCCAGGCTGGGGACAGCCTCCAGACCTGCCCTGGGCACAGGCAGGGAGATGCCTTCCAGATCAAAGCTTGCTTCTACAAACTCCTCCTGTGCTGCACGGGCTGTGTCCCAGCCCCAGCTGAGGGCGGGTATCTCAGGCCTGATGAGGGTGGGTGGGACAGAAATCTCTGGTGGTATTTCCAGCATTACACTAGCCAGCATTCGCCTTTCTCTCCCAACATGTGAGAGGTTTGACTTGTATCCTCATAACCTTTACTCTAAACAAAGTGGCAAAACCATTAAGTAAGACAAAAACAAATTTAAAACTCTGTGTGGTGAAAGAGCCCATGTGTGGGGAGAACACAGTACTGACCCAACAGGGCAGAGAGTAAAAATTGCAGCTAAAATTGTAGTTCGGGGCAGCATGGATTGGTCTGACCTGCAGCAACACATTTGGAGACCAGTGCAATGCATGCAGCGAGATGCCCAGCTACCCCTGGTGTGAGCCTGGCAGGGGGAAATCCTCTCTGGGGAGGAGCCAAATGCTCCAGAGGCACTTAGCCATGGTAGGGATGGAGCTACGGCACTCTCCACAAAGAGCTCTCTCGCTCATTGAGCAAACGGAGGCTTTGCTGGAAGAGAAACAAATATATTTGCAGACAGGCTAAAACAATAAGGGCGAATTTAAAAGGCTGAAGAAAAGCACTGGAAAGTCAGCCACAGAAGCTAGAATCTCCAAAGGAGCTGCCTGGAAGCGGGCAGTGGAGGCTGCACAGCTAGCGAGTCCCTCCCGGCCGGCTGAGGCCCTTCACCTGCCATCCTGGGGCAAGGGAGGCACAATGAGAGGCTGCAGAAAGCAAAAAGATGTTTCAAATAGCAATAAATTAGCAAAACCAAAATCTGCACCTAGGATTTAAAAAAAGAGAAGTGTGGAAACTGCTCACTCTTCTTAGGGAGGAGCCAAACGCCAGAGAAAGTCGCAGCCATCGGGGGCTGAGCCGTAGAGAGAAGCACGAGGAGGACCTGCGGGCAGGAGGTGGCTACGAAGGCAACCACAGTCCCTGCAGGGAGCTTGAGCCCCTGCCTGTCCCTGCCTCTGGAGCAGGAAAGATTATGGAGCTTCACCATACACTTTTTTTCAGACGGAATGATGCAGACTTTACTCTTCCTATGGTTCAACCATCTCAACCAGGTTTAAGCCCACAGAGTTACAGGGTGGGGATGTAAAATCCTGAACAGCTCAGGAGATGATGTTGTGTTGCTGTGAGGTAATGGCTGGCAACAGGAGCGCTGAAGAGAGCTGCTTGGCGCTCCACTATGCACTGGTACCCAAACTTGCAGAATGCAGAAGTTAGTCACCAAGAATATGGCAGAACAAGTCACATTTCTCCAGGAGAGACATGTCTACAAGTTGGCCATTTTCGCCAACACAAACCACAAGCAAGCCTTTGACATATTTTTAAAGATTATACTATGATCCTCAGCTTTAAGGAAAGTTAAGAGGTGCCTAAAGCCATTTACCCTGCCTAGGTTTAAGCAAAATGCCCGATGGTAGGGGTGTGATTATATCCCTGCATTTCCTTTAATGTCAGAAGAGGAGACGGGCTCCCCACGACATTGACAGATACAGCCTCCAGAACACCACTAACAGAGCTGCTTTCCCTTGGTTGCAGAGGAGCTGGAGGGAGATGGGGGCTTGGCCTCCTGCGGAGCAGAGCAGAGCAGAGCGAGCAGCCCCAACATTGCCCACCTCTGGAAGCAATCACATAATGCTGGAACCCATCTAGAGTCTGGTCTAACTGCTAACTGAGATGTTAATGAGTCCCTTGATGTTCTGTTCCTCCTGAAGCTGCAGTGAGAACTGCTGCCTGTTGCACTACTGCTGTGCTGCTGGAGACGCTTCAGTCGCGGGAGTGGTTTGGTGTGATTAACACCGACTGTCTCTCTTCACACACTGTGGGACAGATTTGTGTGGTAAAATCCAGTCATTCCTTGGAAGTGACACATTTCATAGGCATGGCTGAAAACTACCGACTTATTTCAATAGGGTTACTCTGGATTTACAGTAATGGAACGAGAAGGAAAGTTAGAATTTGTTTGTCCTTGACCATTAGTTAGGAGTAATACAGGGTGTGAATTTAAAGCATAATAGTTATTACTGATTTGGTCCTCAGAATACAACTAAATTAGAACAAAGATACTCTTTGTTCTGGAATAAACTGGTAGGATTTAGGATTAGGTACTCCAGAGTAGCACCTTGTTATTTCATAACTCTGGAATAACAAGAACAGCAGTGAAGATTTAGCAAGATGGTCATTTTATTCTTTACCTTCTGGCCATCAGTGAAACTACCCCTCCACCTTAGCTCCTTAGTTCATAAATACGGTGTGAAATTCTACAGGGCTCACCTGCATCACTTTCTTTCAGCATTAGCTTTTATTGCTAACATCCTGATTTCTTTAAAATGGAAAAAAAAAAAAATCACACAGAAATGAAAACCAAGCAATTGTAGGAGCATGGCAAAGTTTTCCATGGATGCTTTCCCCATGAGTCAGGGTCCATCCTGTGTACTGACACATCCTGCAGACTTGCACTAACTCGTGGGGCAGAGCTGTAGGTGTGCACAGCCCAGTCACATGCAGACACCCAGAGAAAACAGAGGACAAACAATGCTCCCGTATGGAGCTGCCATGTAGGACACAGATTCCCAGTAATCTTTTTTCCCAGGATGTCAGCATGCTGCTCAGTTTGCTCCACACTGTGAGAACTGCATATCAACTAGAAAGCAGCTCCTTGGTGTTGGACATGGGATATTTCAGAGGAGCTCTGATGTCTCCACAAAGGCTGCAATTATAACAACCGTAATCAGTGTGTGAGAAGCCCTCAGTGCTTCTGCTGAGACTGGGAAACACAGGCTTGTCTAAGCCTGAGAAGTGATTCAAACCAAGGTTGTGCACTCAGAGCTGTTGCAGGCTGTTCCTGCAAGACGCGGCACCTGGACATACTTATTCTGGAATAAAATGTGACTGGATACAATCCACTTTATTCCTTGGACAGTTGAGTTGCACTGGCTTTAAAAGTCAATTAGGTTAACATACGACAACATTCTATTTATTCTACAATGAGTTATTTGGGAATATAGGCGATGGAATGAGTCAATCCCTAAAATTAAACCCAGAAAAGCACACACTGAATTGCATATATTAATACCCAGTGTATATAATTTCAGTGCTCAGAAGACCAAACGGCCCTCCTGATGAGGACAACTTGGGTGACTACCTGTCAGCAAGATTTCCACCCCCAAAATATCATTATCTAATCTGAAAGCTAGGCAGTTATTTTTCAGTGGCTTGGACTGTGATTTATAGCATGGTGTATCAGCCCAAACCTCCTAAACGATCTTAATTAAACTCTGAGGGTGAAAAATTAATCACCATAGTTATTTTATTATGCATGACCAGTAAAAAAATTACTTCAAATTTACATAATGTCTAACTGAAAATTATTTAGTACTCACATTGAGACTCAGATAATTATTAATTTTTAACTTGTCTTTTTATCATCAGGGAGGAACAGGCAGTGTTTTGGCACCAAGTTTGTGTTTGAGGAAAGGGAAGGGGCTGCTTTAGTGGATTTCTGCCTTTTCCCACAGGTGGCCAGGCTCCATACCTGCTCTGGTACACTGGGATAATGCCAAATGTCTGCTCCTCTCCCCAGAAATAGTGCTTTATCAGCACTCCGTCTCCAAAAATACTTTCACCTGCAATATATAACATACGCTGTATGCCACTAATTAATCTCCAAGTCAGCTCTGTGTGGAAACAACTGCTCTCAGTGCTGAGCAGGATTATATGCAGATTACTCAAGCAGGCAAGAGAACATGATGGGGCAGGAGCTGCCCTGCAGATGCCTGCCCCGCAGGTGCTCCCGAAAGAGCCCCACTTTGCACCACCGCCCCGCGCAGGACCCAGCCTTACCATCGCCATACCCCCACTTGGAGATGTCCCTGACACCTGCCTTGTCCTGCAGGGGACACAATCCACGAGCAGGGCTGCTGGGATGAGGCTCTTTCCATCCCTTGGGGCCCTTCAAGGCACCTGAGTGACAAACTGAGCCTCAAAGCAGTAGGTTGGTGCCAGCCAAGCCCTTACCCTGCTGCCAAAGTGAAAGAACCCCTTCCCACTCTCTGTGTTTTGTCTTAACTTCTCCCTGAGGGAAACTTATCCAGGACATCCTCATGGACCCCTGAGACCACCTCAATCCACTGCAGCATCTGACTTACTGAAGAAACAGGCTCTTCCTCTGAGGAGCTGAATAAACTCCAGCCCGAGCTCCTACCAGTGTCTGAGAAGAGTCAGGGAGAGACAGAGCCACAGAGGGTCTCCTCAGAAACCTCCCCCAGTCTTTTCCCCATGGCCCATCCCCAGCCTTTTCCCAGGACACACCCTGGACACCTCTGCCAAGCGCACACCTTGTGCTGGGGCTGCCAGGCTGCACGAGGCGGGGATCATAAATCACAGTGCGGGACGTGCCGCAGCACTTGCTGAGAACAAAGAGGAGCCCATTGACAGATCTGTCCACAGCATCAATACATCAACCCAGAAGAGATCCCCCAAGGTAAAGACAACAACCTTCCTTATCAAATTATCACCTTAATGAGCCAAGAATGCAAATAAGAGACAACCGTGTGGGTTAATGCCTTGGTACGAAACCAGAGAAAACAGAGTAAGGACTGGCATGATCTCTGCACAACACAGTAGCCTATTTATACTGATTGTCCTTAAGAATACCAATAAGAAATGTTAAAATTGAGCAAGTGTCCCGAAAATTAGCCTCACAAGGAAGTCAAGGAGAACCTGGTAAACTATTACCTGTTGCATTACATTTGAAAGCTAATATGGAAAATTATTACACCAGGAGTGTCCTTACTATTAATTTCATCACCTGAAAGAAGTCATTGGCCCATGATAATATGAGCCAGAGATCAGCCTGGATGCTTCTTTCTATCCCTACTGAAACGGCTTCCAGCCATGTGCCCCATGGCATAACATTGCTCTTCAGCTCTGTTGGCACCACCCCAAGAAGCCACAGTGGTGGACTCTGAGCTACTGTGTGGCTCTGGGCTCCTCAAACAAAGACAGAAGGCACTCTGAGCCCTCAAGAACTTGAGGAGAAGATTTAAAGTGTGTGAAGGGTTTTAGCATCACCAGCATCTACTGGCACCGGTGATTCTCAATGAAATAAAAACAATAATATCACCACCAACAACAGTTGGGAAACTGGTGCTTTTGGAATGGCTGCACCTGCTCCAGCCTAGACTCAGTTTTTCTCTCTCAGTTCCAGTACTACACTGACAGGCAAAAGCTCCTCTGTGCCTTGGCCACAACTTTTTTAAACAGCTGCTGCAACATGTCCTTCCTACAAAGGGGCAATTTTTATTTCATATATAATAGAAAGCTTTTGTTTATTGAAAACCAGATTTTCACTAATTAAAACCATTCAATTGACATCTTGATAATCCCTGGTAAAATGGACAGTGTTTTTAAAAACTGGAATAATAGGTAAAATGTTTCCTTTGAGGACTTTCTGAAGGAAACCAGACTTTCTGTTGGTTTGTCCTCTTAGACATGACAATGACATTTTTTTTAAATTTTGAGAAGAAGCAAAATGGTACTTAACCTAGAGCTCTTCTTTGCAGGTCCCAAAAGAGGGGGGAATGCTCTCAACTCTTGGATAAGGAAACTGAGGCAGAGATCTATTCACACAAGAGGCCACACATCATGTACAGAGACAATGGCTTGGACATTCCAGATTTTCTGGCCACCTACTACATTACCAACAGGATCACTGCACAGAGGAAGTTTCGTTCATGAGTACTCCTTCCTTCTGGTCTGTAAGTCACCAAGGAGACAGCATGCACAGGGCTGTGTCCTGACACCACTGGGGCCACCCCTGCCAACGTCCCCTGCCACCACAGGGCGGGTGGCGTTTCTGTGCTTCCCTAAGTAGAACAGTAAGTGTGAAGGTAACACCATAAAGCCATTTACACATAATTAAATCCCTTCATTTGACAGCCCCAGAAGCGAAGTCCCACCTAAGCACCACGGAGCACCTATGTCAAAGTGCTACCCGACCAAGGCTCAAGCAGCAAAATAAAGATCTGGAGGCTGAGACTTCATTGGACCTGTAACAGAGAAGAGCTGTTGTTAGTCAGCCCAGTATATATTTATACATCAGCCTTCAGAGAACAGCAATGCTCAGTTGTCCTCCTATGTTTGTCTGCCTGGAGAGAGGTTTCCAGTTACACAAATTTATTGCGGGGTGACACTAACAGATCTGATTTCTTGAGAGAGATAATGAAGTCCAGGGCTTTCTGGCAAGGAGCAGAAATGTCAGTATGACGAGCTGATCGCTTACTATACCATAACTTAATACATCCTGTGCGTGTTTGGGAGGATGTTTTTGATGAACTAGCAACCCAAATTAGCAAGGAATGTTTAGCATGTGCCTGGTCTTCTCATACGTCAGGTATCAGAATTCACCTTGAACGGGGAGATCATTCCCTAAGCATGACTCCATTTGCTCTAGCGTTGCAATTTGTGGCTCCAAGGTGCTTGGAGGGATGAGTGGAGAGGTGGAAATGTCCACAATTATTCGGGGAAAGCAGATGCTATCAGACAAGACGGCACCACCAGTTTCCAGATCACACAGCTCTCTTCTAAACAGGACAGCAGAAGGAGCTGCCAGCACTGTCTGCCTCTTGATGAACAGGATAAAAGAATGGACAGTAATATCCTATTCTCCAAATGGTAGAGGACAGGTTTGGCATGATATGGAGTGCTGATCCCAGATAGTTAACTAAGTCCTTTTGGAAATCCCAGCAAGAGTAGGAAGCGAGGTTGGTGATTCTTTGCTTCCAGCACAGCAAAGGACTCTGCAGGGGCAAATTAAACATGGCAACGTGGAATTAAGTATTGCAATGGTGGACTTAGACATTGCAACACGGATCACAGAGGCCTGAAACAAAACGGCTGACATGAGTGTTGGCAACTCAAACAGCAGAGGAAGAGAACTGGTTTAGGCCTACAGCTTTATCTTACTGTACTGAGATGCTGTTTACAAGACTGCTGAACACAACAGCTAGAGAAGTGAAACTGTTTACTTGTGGTAAACTGCTGATGCTCACAGCTTTTGCTCCATGTGCCTCTCATGTTGCTTTCCCATCCTTCCAAATATAGTCTTCTGGGACAGCCAAGATCTGGACAGCTTTTAAGCAGGAGTCTCTCCCCAAAGGGCACTGTGCAGTGCAGTTTGGCCTTTGCATATCACTGGCACTCAGGATATAGAAGGAAATTATCTTTCTGGAGATTAGACAGGAATCCGTACAAACTCAGAAACAGGGAGATTAATTGCTGGAAATAATATCACCAAACCTGTGCACTGTGTGAAGTGCAGGCTGGTGCAGGTGTTTATGTACACGTGTGTGTATCTTTGCACAGTAGGCTTGGTGGGTGTATGTGCCTACAACCTGCCCACAATGTCACAACTCAAGTGAACTGGGTGGAGGGAACAGAAGGATGCCTCTGTTTCTTCTGTGAGCCAGATGATTTGTTAGTCTCTGGAATTCTCTCTGACATGCTAGCCCAACATGAGTGCTGGTCTACAGACCCACCTCATGAATCCAACTCCCGATCCTCTTTTGTAGCCAGGGGAAAGTCCATAAGTATCCTTTCTGCTTCCTCTTCCAAATGTTACATGCATTCACACCCAGAGCTACTATAGACAAGGAAGCAAAACAGTTTCCAAGAGCCAGAAAGGGAGAGCAGTGATCTGAAGACAGAAAAGGAAGTGATGGATGTGACAGAAAAACAACCTGCAATTTATCAGCACAGAAGAGGTACCTCAGGGACTGCCAGGGCCCATGAGGCCACCCATGGACTCAATACACTTCCAGAAAAGCAGCTGAACAAGCAGACAGCAAGGTGACAATAAAACATGTGCTCCTCACATACTGTACAAAGTGAAATGCTGGTCCACTAAGTCTGTGGAGATTTTGCCATTGATTTTACTGGGCCCATAGTTGCACCCTGGTCCTTTACTTCTTCTGATGACAACACTATAAGCAGCCTCACGAACTTACAAAGTGGAAACTTCAGTGGAGTGCCCAAGGCACTGCTCGTGACGAGCTACTTTGCTGTAGGTGGTAACTAAACTGCAAATAAAGCTGTAACTCTTTGGACTTTGCCCACAATGTTTTTTCCTGACTAGAAATTCAGGCTTGATACAGAGCAGGGAGAACACACTGACTTTTAAAACCTTCTAGGGCAGACTGACATGGAAGATGAAGCTGATGCCAGGAACACAAGTAACTGACCTCTCCATCTTAGAAAAAGTTACTTGTGCTCTGCAAAGCTCCTATGTGTAAAATGAATATGAGCAGATCTAAAGAAACAAACAAACAAACAAACAAACAAGTAAAATCTCTGACATCATCTGAAAGAAGAACATGCCAGACAACAGCTCTCTAGGCCCAAGGCTTTTTATTGCTTTCCATATAGATCTTGCTGGAGGCGAGTTGACTTTGTTTTGGAATTGGTTCCTGAGCCCACACCTCCCAGACTGTTGGACTCTCCTGGAACCTTTCAAACGTCCAAGACCATTACAGAGAAGCCATGAAATCTCCTACTTTGCAAGAGAGAGCTGGGGATAATCAGACTGATCATTATAAAGTTGGATCTACCTTCCTGCTGCTGCTCAAATCTGGGCTTTCTTGTGACAAATTCTTCCCTTGTTTTATTTCCCAAAGCAGCACTGTCAGAGCAGGCCAGCAGTTGGGTGAAGCCAGGTCTGGGTGCTGACCCGAGGAAGGGATGATGAACATCACAGCTGCACGCAGAAGTCAGGTAACAGAAAGAAGAGAGGAACAGGTCCAGCATATCTGCTTAGGAAAGAATTTGGTTTCAAGTTTTAAACAGCAGAAATGTCAGTAAGGGCATTATTTTGACATTTCTAAAAGCTAGCAGAAAATAATAATGAAGTTTGAAATGGTGATCCTTGAACTGAGTCTTTCTTCTCTGGTCTGTACTGCAAACTCACACTTTTCTAGCCTGTGTCACTCAGAAGAGCAATACGGTTTCACGGGAGAAGTTTGTAGATGTCGTGCTGGCCACAAATACTCCTTGAGCTATGTGAGCAAACCCCTCAGCCTAATGCCAGCCGTACACAAACCTACACCTGAAAGACATACAGGTGTTTAGATCTCCTAATCTGAGCTCCAAATCTCACTCAGAGCCATCTTTGGTTCCTCATGCATCTTTTGATCTAATCCTTGTCCTGACTTGTATTGGTGATATTGCCACTGGCAACAGGCAAAGTCAGGAATGCAAGAACAAAGACATGTAGAACAGAGAGAGACCATCCAGGCCATAAAGCCCAACTTCATGAAAAACTCATGCGCCTGGTAACTCATAGATGTTTCTTCTATCTATTTCTTTTACCTTGCCTAATAACAGTTTTTTCATCACCTTGTAAACAGACTAGTATGTTTTCAGTTTAGCCAATTTAAGTCCATTTGGGTTTTTAAATCAGTCAAATAAAAAATCATGTCAATGAGATTATAATTAATTTGAGTATTTCCATGTCAGATTAGCAGAAAACCAAGTTATTGTTCAAAAAATTACTTTACTAGGTTAATGCCAATTTAAGTTAGCAAGTGCCAGAGTAGCTGGCATCTCAGAGGCAAGCTTGAAGTGATCTACTATGCCCAGAAGAGCTCCACTGGTCTCCCTGGCCTTGCAGAACCACCCAGCTCCTGAGTATCAGCCACACATGGACATTGCAAGTGGAGAGCGAGCACTTCACAGCCTGCACACCTCTGCTCACCATGGCAGCACGCAGTGGAAACACTCACTGTCCAAAGGAGGATGCAATAAGAAAGGATGTAGTCTCTCAACACTGAGAGACTCAAGGTGCTGTAGAAACAGATGCCAGTAAAGCAGACAAAAAAGCAACATCTATTCCTGCTTACTGGGAACCCTATTTTTTCAGTAGCATCACACATAAAATGCCTGCTCCTGTTCCCATCAAAGCTAAGAACAGAATTTTCACTGGCTGCCCTAAGGATCAGGCCCACTATATATTTTAGAAAGTTAGATCAGCAGCTTTCAAAGTCTTTAGAGGGTTTTTATGATGCTGCCTAATTAATTCAGAAGCAAATAGATTCTTTCTCAGGAGGTAAAAAGCAGGAATTATTTAAAAGCTGCCTTTAGGCAAACTACCAGGGAATAAGAAAAATGTAACTACTGGTTATGACAGATTTCATTTTCTAAATCAAAATTCATCATGTCAGCTCCTTTTCTTTGTTGTGATTCTTTAAAGATGTAATGAGAACCCTGCATGTGTGGGAAAAGAAGGTGCTGCTTTGCAGAGCAATGCAGCTACCCAGGTTCTACATTTTACTGTGCTTTTCCCCACCTAATAAATACCTTCCAAATGGCAGTATGTGGGGGAGGGCAAGGCAGTCACGGAAACAGGAGACAAAGGTGCCTTCCCCTGTCTCCAGGTTGCTTCTGCATGAGACAGGAAAGCCTTTCAGACATCGAGTTGTGCAATGCAAGTGACATTACAGATCAATTATTTAAGTAGCAAATGACTGTAACCCCTTAGATTTAGTTCTGAATAAAAGAATAATAAAAGAAAACTTATCCACAGGTCTTGTCTTTTAAACATGTAAAGATAGGGTTGAAGGGACAGCAGAGCTGCAGATAAGGTCCCACAGTAGGCCAGTGACAGGGCCAGAATTAGCCACAGTCCTCTGTTCTTACCTGCCATCAAAGGCTGCCCCCAGATTTGCAGTCGCTGTCATTTGGCACGGACCTGCTGCAGCAACTGAAACTACACCTGCCCACACCAGTTCTGGTTTTGGACTGGGAAGGCAGCAAATGTTTTTAGAAATTATGGCTGGAACATCAGAAGACCAAAAAGGCATTAAACACCCAAGTCCTAGTGGAAGTCAATAAACTCAACTTCCATTATATCCCCAGAAACAACCTGGCTGAGATGGAGAGTGATAGGAGAGCTCTCATCTTAATACATCACCTATTGGTAATTTAGAGAAGCTTACTTAGCATGAGCCCTGTGTGTAAGAGGTTTGTGCTTCTTAATCCTGTCTAAGCCTTCTAAGACACCGCTATTTAATTCAGGGATTTACAATGGACAGTGTTAAACCCTGTCCTGCACAAAGAAGCAAATGATGCAGGGATGGAGAGCAAAGGACCCTGTGAAAAGCAGAGCAAGTCCAGCACGCGGCAGAACTCGGCTCGGCAGCAGCCCCTGGGGCCCTGGGTGGGCAGAAGGGAGGGTTGGTGGGCACAGCACAGCCTGACCACATCCTGCCCGAGCCAGTGGACATGGGAAGGAGAAAGCCCAGGGCAACCCCCAGGAGAAAGTTCTACGTGCTAACTCCGACAGCTGCAAGAACAAATACACTATTTCAGGAATGGAAATAGCCAGATGACCAACGAAATAAAAGCTTCTGACCAAAAGTCTTTTATACATTGCAATTTTTTTTCTAATTTGCGGCAGTATCTCTGCAGGGGCTTTTCAAAACCGATTCCCTCTGCTTTGCCTGAAGGACGTGGGAATCATTCCTATGCAAGAGGACTGGCAAAGGCCTCTGCATTATTCAGTCCCACTACACTGTCAGCCTTGTTGGTTCTCTCCGTGCACAGTACGAATATCACCCACAGCAATAAAAGCCCAGCTTCTGGAAACCACTAGGCTGGAATAATAGTGTGTCTTTGCAGCAGCTCCTGGCTCCCAGCACGGCCGAGGCGATGGCTGCTGCTCTCCAGCCGTGGTCTAGGTTTACAGGGGGGAGCACTGCTGCTCAGCTGGTTTTCCTTTGGGTTGGGGAGTGTTACATGGGAATTTCGAAGACCTTTAAATATTTAAACTTGGGCTTAGCCAGTCAGATGCAGAAAGCACTTTGAAAACGCTAGCGTTTGAGAGGGCTGGCTCAACCTCCTGTTTTTCTGGGATACCCTCCAGGTACCTGAGGACTGTAAAGCAGAGAAAAGGGGAGAGTCAATAATTCACGCTTTTACAGGACAAAATTCAGATAAGCCTGAGCAAACCAAGCCAGCCATGTACTCTGCTGGGATTTCGCTGCTTCAGTCCTTAAATATTTTCAGCTGACAGCTCCTTTGAATCCTAAAGGAAAATTTAGAAGCTTGCTTGTTTTAAGAGGGTTTGCAAATCTCCTTCCTTTAATTCTCCTCATGTACTCTGTCTGGGTGTGTTCTCATTACAACTAGGAAAGACCTGAAGATCTTGTTTCCAGGCCCTTCAGTGTAGGGCAGATTTGAATTCAGGTCCTAAGAATGTGAAAATGAGAATTAACATTGAAGAATTTCCTCACCAGCTTTCCCTAGTCTTAACTTACTTCTTGATGACTACTAATTTCTGTATCTTTTCACAACTAAAGAGCCCAAACCGTATTTGATATGAACGTGCTGAAGACAAGATACTTACATTTCTTTATAGAGTTACCTATATTGGAACGTATTTGCTGCGTCAGCCTTAGATGCTGTTGAAGAAAATAAAGGGCTGACCTAACATTTGTAGAGTCAATGGGAAGAATTTTTCACTGCAGTAGGTTTTCGACTCGAGCCTATACAGCGAAGCAGGTACTGTGGCAGTTAAAGAGAGAGTTGTGACTTCAGTCAGAGATGGTCAGGGGACGTCTTTGTACATTCTCTGTACATTCACTGTCCCCTCAAGAACATCTAAGAGACACAAAACTCCTTTGCACACATCACACAGGGGAAGTGCTCTGTAGAACATGGAGGTGGGCACAGTCATTTTTCATGTGCGCTCCCAGGAAGTCGAGGCTGGGATGGGGAGAGGGAGGGACAGGGTACATCACCAGGCCAGGCAGCTTCCCGCATTCCTCTCTTCAAAAAGGATAGAGAAAAAAGAAGAAGTAAGAAAAGAAAAACAAAACAAAACAAAAGCCTGCTGAGAGGAGACCCTCATTTAGTCATTATTGTGGAAGCCGTTGAGTAGTCTAAAGGAGATTCTGATGGGGACATCCTCTTATGATTATTTTATAGCCTCCATAATGTTCACAGCAAACTAATGCAAGCAAGGACTCATTTCTGCTACATTCAAGAAAGTGTTTACGTTGGCAGAAAACGTACTTCTTCAAAGCCTATTAATGTAGCATTGCTAAAGACAGAACAGTAGGTTACTCAAACTGGAGATCAAACCTGTTTACTTTGATGAAAGAAATGGTTAAGGGCAACAAAGGCTGCAGCAACATCTGACAGACCAATCCACAGAGCCAAATCCTGAAAACGCTTCCTCTTCTGACCCAAAATCTAAATGACACAAAGGATAGGAACACGCACAGCAGTGCTGGTGTTTCTAGCTGTGGTTAGCAATAAAACCGATCAGGCCATTTGTCAAGGTGCATCCATGCAAAACACAATGCCACGATCTTAAACGACACATAAATAAATAACATTTCCATTAATGCTTTTCAGTTGTTTTAGCCACATGCTGGCAGTCGCACTTGCTGAAGCAGAAAATGGTTGTGTTTTAATAGACTCTCCTGGGAGTGCTAGAGAGCAGGGACGCTTCAAGACAGTTTATTACTATTTTCTCACTGTCCCTCTCCCTTGGGTGGCTTCTGGATTAGCTGTGCCAGGACAGAGACCCTTGGGCTGGCTCCAGGCAGGACAGCTTACTTCAGCAGAGCCTCCTCCTCCGTGCCAAGGTGCCCGTGCAGGGCGTCGGGGTCCCGCATTCCCGAGGCCGGGGCAGCAGTGCCACGCCGGGG
>NW_008607310.1:49787-67383 GCF_000691845.1 Merops nubicus | reverse complement strand
GAGGCTGGTGTTGGTCTGTTCTCCCAATATATTGATGGTAGAACGAGAGGAAATGGCCTCAAGTTTCACCAGGGGAGGTTTCAATTGGATAACATCCACCCCACAGTGGGATGGGGTGGCAGGAGCTTAGGGGGAACATAACCTTCCATAACATAACATAACATTATAGAAGCTCTTGTTGCTGTTGAGGTCCCTGGCCAGATTGAATTCTGTCAGGGGTTTGGTTTTCCTCACCTTATCCCTGGCTGCTTGGACAATTTCTCTGTAGTCCTTCCTGGCTACCTCGCCTTGCTTCCACCCTCTGTAGGCTTCCTTTTTGTGTTTGATTTTGTCTAGTCTCTCCTTGTTCATCCATGCAGGCCTTCATGGCATTTTTGCCTGAATTGGCAAACTCATCTTTGTTGGGATGGGTCACTCCTGAGCTTGGAGGAAGTGATCCTAGAATATTAACCAGCTTTCTTGGGCCACTCTTCCCTCTAGGGCTATATTCCACAGTACTCCACCATGATGGTGCCTAAGGAGGCCAAAGTTTGTTGTCATGAATTGCAGGGTAGTGAGCTTGCTGTGCACCCTTGTTGCTGCCTTAAGGATCTTGAACTCCACCATTTCATGGTACTGCAGCCAAGGTTACCCTAGACCTTCACATGGCCTACCAGCCCCTCCTTGTGTTTAAATGCAATTAACAAATCAAATGTACACAATGTGGTGTATTCAGGATATATTTTATTATAGTCAAAGAAATGAACTGTATATTTACACTATCAGCAGGCATATTCTTAAGTGTCTTTCAAGTTGCAAGACAGTTAATTGTTGAACTATTTGAAGTGCACATGTCCAATGTAATTTTCTATTAATAACTAGGCAAAGCAGTAAATGAAAAATGGGATGAAATGCATCTTGGATTCACCAGATGCAGATCATGAGAGAAATCAAATAACTTTCTTGACAAGATAATTGATGTTCTGCACAAGGAAAATGCAGTAGATCTCATCTGATACAACTTTAGCACAGCTTTTGGTACTGTGTCGCTTTCAAAATTATTTGTTGAGATAGTAAGGATGTGAATCACTATAGGAGTTGTAAAGTGGAAATAGGTGGTTAAAAAATTGCAGAAAAACAGAAGACAAATTGCTCTAAAGTTAAGGGTATTGGGCTGAAAGAAGTTCGCCAGAAGTTTGTGTTGTGGCAAATCTTTTCATTGATGATCTTCATGCAGAAAACTCTGGAAACATTTGTACACATTCTCAACCTAAAAAGCCTGCAAAGAAATTTGAGAATGTTTTATGTGCCTCTGGAGTATGATTAGGCCTTATAAGGCATACATAAAAGAAGCAGAGAACTAAAGCCTGTGTAGAAGATATAGAAGGAAGTTAATGATAAGTAGTGTACAAGGTTTTTTATATGTGGTAGATTTTTCTCCACCTTACTAGACAGTGCAATCACAAGACTTGCTACATCCAGCAGGGGGAAAAAGTTTCACGGTGGATGGAAAATAATGACAGTACTGGGATACATTACTGAAATGTTTTGGTTTCAGCACTCCTTTCTACATTTTATTTTTCACATTAATACTTTCAAAGTCTTAAAATTTTCTTTCACTAGATTGTTTGTATGCATAAACAGGCCTTCAACACTGTCTTTGTACTTTAATTTATCCTCCAAATGGCCTTGTGATCACCTTGTGATCTTAGGAAATGACAGGTAAGGTCTGAAAACTTATACAAAATAGAACGAAGATGTAAAGGAATTAACCTTAGATTATGAGAAAAGTAAAAGAAAGGAGGAAATGCAGATTTTTTTTCCCTTTTCTGCATGATTATGCTTTTTTGCAAATAATGACATTTGTCAAGTGACAGAGCCCTGGAACAGGCTGCCCAAAAAGGTTGTGGAATCTCATTCTCTGGAGACTTTCAAAACTTGCCTGAAAATGTTTCTATGCAATCTGCTCTAGGTGAACCTGCTTTGGCAGGGGATTTGGACTCAGTGATCCCCAAGGGTCCATTCCAACACCTAGTGTTCTGTGATTCTGTATCTGGAAATGTCATTCAAAATTAAAAATTTATGGAAAACCTGTTTTACACGAATGAGGGTCTTAGCATAATAAGTTCTCTCTCTTTTACTCTTTCTACTTCTGTGCATATCCTCCATGTCTGTGAAGCCTAGATTCCTGACAGATTTGAAAACGTAAAAGTTTTGATGGGAAAAGATGAGAGATTGGACTACAATTTCCCTGAATTTTTGAAGTCTACCCACATCAGAACTGGGGCCTCAAGGCTTAAGCAAGGTCCAAAAGACCCAGAGGAGGTGGGCAAATGTCAAAGGTCCATAGGATTTTAATGTCTAGTTAGAGACAAGAATAACAAGTTTATTTACTTTAAAACTGGGTAAGGGCAGGCATGCCAAACAATTATCAAATATCAGAACAAGTGCCCAGGAATACAAGAAGTGCTGTGTATTAATTTCATTTAGTTTATTGATTTCCAGCAGTGGCAATACAAGAGCCTATTTAGGTAGGGAGCACAAATCTTGTTACTCTATGCAGGGCATTTCTCTCAGAGTTTTCCAACACCCACAATTGCTGCATTAGTTGTTGCATAACCCTGGCCAGTATCTCACTAACCTGACACGGATCTGCTGTCCTTGCACTTGTTTAATCTCTTTTCTGATGTGCTGGATCTCTCTGTCACCAGAAACATCTGTGGGAGGAGGTCTTGAAGTTTACCTCTTGCTGTGCAAAATCCCCATTCTTTTTTAACTGTTTAGAGTTATGTCCTAAGCTTCATTGAATACAACCTATTTGTAGTATTCTAGGATTTTTTGAACAGCAGTTACACATTCAGCCTTTGTGATTTTGTAAATATGTTTAAAGCTAGATACATGCATAGGATTTGTATATTGTTAAGATCAATATTCTTCTGGAAGAAACATTTACTGTTGTTTTTCCACTGGTATTACTTTAATGAATGGCAATGAACAATAGTAATTATTAAAAAGTCTGAGTCAGAAAAATGTTTACGTTTATCCCCAAACTTTCTCCTTAGCATTTGAAAAGATATCAGTTTACTTCATTGTCCTGGTTTAACCTCAGCTGGCAGCTAAATACCAGCAGCCACAGCCCCCTCCTCCCTTCCCTCTCTGCCCCTCCCCCTGCCACCACGTGTTAGGGGAGGAGAATCAAGAGGAAAAGAAAATAAAAAAACATCTCTGAATTGTCAACAGTTTCCAGCACAAAACCAAAATGTAGCCTCATACTGGGTACTATAATGAAAATTAACTCTGCCACAGCCAAAATCAGCATAAATATATTTCAAGGCTGTTGAGCTTGTTTCATATTTTCATAGCACTTCCCTATTAAGATAGATTTATCTGTATTATACAGTTTCATTTTTTATGTGACAAATGAAAAAGATGCATCAGTATTGTTTGTAGAGCTATTTGTATCTGTGCAAAAATATAAATTGATTTTTTTTAACCTTTGTTATGGCTTTATGGAATAGTAAGTTGATTACTGGATCATAACTGCCAGCTTCCACCTCTATGACTAAATTTCCTATGCAATCATAGATAAATACTAGCTTAATAGACCCAAGCAACTCATAGCTCTACTCATGCATAATGGTACAACTGCCATTCCACAACATCCCACTTCTTGTTATCATAACAATTTGCTATTGATTTACTGAGGTCTTTCATGTCCAATGGTTAGCCTTCTAAATCAAGCCAACAAAAATTATGTACATGCATAAACTGAGTGGTGAACAGATCTACTTCTTGTTATATGTTTTAGAAGATTAAAACTGTTCTGGGATCTTCATATTTTTAGCTAGGGCTAAAGTGTTTATGAACTTTATACAATACTTAAGGTATGTAATGTGCTTCACAAAAATCTGGAAACACAAAGTCCCTGTTCACAGAACTTTG
The DNA here is from genome assembly GCF_000691845.1 of Merops nubicus. NCBI lineage: Eukaryota > Metazoa > Chordata > Aves > Coraciiformes > Meropidae > Merops > Merops nubicus. The sequence continues at coordinate 63,462 of NW_008607310.1, read as the reverse complement.
CAACCTTTCATCCATGCTTAAAGCAGTAAAGGAAGGAAATTTGCAAAATTATGCTTGAAACAGGAAACATTTCTTTTCAGCAGCAACAAAAGAAACCGCAAAATGGCAACAATATTGAAATATAAAAAGCAATATTTACTGCAGCACTGAATTTGACTTGATTTTTCTAGATATTATTATAAATGTGAGAGACTGCAAAATAACATGGGGTGGTCAGATTCTCTTTAGTGATGAATACAGGTATTTTAACGATGATCACTAAACATGCAACATGCTGCTAGTCTGACTCCTATTAAAAGAAGTTGTATTGTCTTAATAGAAGATATCAATAGAAAGCATATGAAAAAGTAGCTAATTTAGAGTGATTAGATGTCCTCCTAGTCTCACAGTCAAGTAATTTTACTGAGGGAAGGTACAGGTTTGCAATAACATCCATAACCTATCTATTTTGTAAACAAATATTATTTCAGACTCCAGCACTTTAACACAGTCATTCTAATATGAAAACATGACACAATGTATTACTGAAGTGGCATCTTATCAACCTGGTACAAAACGCAGCATCTCTTCCATTTCTGAATTCCCAGAAATATCAGATGCCCAGTATTGTATTTTTTCAAATCATATATCTAAAGGCCTAGCCCTTTATTCCCCTTAACTATTGAATTTAAAAAATCAAGAAATCTGATTAGTCATCTTACAACCACAACCATAAACAAATCAACAACTCAAAGATTTTTTTATTCCTATTAAAGAAAACAAACTAGAAAACCTAAGAATTCTTTTAAATAACTAGTTATCGAAGAAAATATTAATGTCACACATACATTAAAAAAAATATTTTTTCCTGCATATTGAATTCCTCCATGTTGAATATATAATTGACATTACATAGAAATAAATGTATTTATGCTACTCTACACGGCTGAGTTAGAGCAGCAATAAGAGCTTGATACGTTTTTAAATACAGACGCAAACCGTTGTATTTGGTTTACATGGCAAGACACTGACAAAGAAAAACTGTAATGAATTGGCCGCAAACCCCATTCTCCATCTCACCTGCACCACTTAGAGGAGTAGGGGGAGGAAGTAGAAGAGTTGAGAATGAGGGAGCATAGCTGAGCCTGGGACGACGGGGGTGGAATACAGAAGGTGTTTTTAGTTTTGTCTTTTTTCCCCAACACTCAACTCTATCTTTATTTAACAACAAATGAAATTAATTTTCCCCAAGTCAAGTGTATTTTGACCATGACAGTAGTTAGTAACTGATCTTCCTGTCTTTATCTTGACCTATGAGCTTTTCCATCTTATGTTTTCCCCTCTGTCCTGCTGAGGAGGGGGAGTGAGAGACCAGATGGGTAGGCAGCCAGCCAAGGTTAATCCACCGCAAATACTCAGATTAAAACCTTGTGAACAAGTTTTTATGGCTTCCAAATACAACCACAATACAGGACACAACCACTTAGTGGTGTGACCTCCTGTGAGGAGCTCTGTAGTTCTTTCTCTTGCTGCTTAATCTCTTTACCTTTGTACATTTCATTCTGATGCCTTACATAAAGTAGGAATCAAATTAGGCAGACTATAACAGTGCCTTCACCATTTTCATTGTTCTTTCTCAAATTTAAGAAAATACATTTTCTATTTTGCATTAAAATGGCAGAGTTGTGACTTGATAGATTTATTTAGAAGATTTAATAGAAGACATTGCAATTTCGTATGTTAGACCTCTCAGATTTCTATCATGTCATCATGCAATCTGATTTGATTTTATTTCATTAAACTGCTAGAGCTCTGCTTCTACTTCAGATGTTTGAATTTTCTTTTATGTTTTCTATGTGTTCAATAGTGGTCCTGTTATCTTTTTCATATTCAGCACTGACACACCCACTGGAAATGGAAGCAAGATGTTGGTTTAGTTTGTGGGACAGATGTAGGTTTTTTTTTTTCAGTATAGATCCTGTACCACTACTGTCTTTTGTTCTCTTTTAATTCAAATGACTAAACAACCATTCATTTTTATATTTACTACGCAAGATCCAACTCTGTTTATATAGGACAGTTTTTATTTTAACCGTGTGTGTCCTGATGTTTAAGACTTCCTGGTGTTTTATTCCCTGTTCATTCTTTGCCTTCTTATAACAGCAGTCTTGATATGATTGGTCTCCAGTTAGGTACAGACCTGACTCCTTGCTTTTTTTTCCCCTGGTTATGAATCAGACTCATTATGTCCCAGTAGATGATGCATATTCAGAATCTGTCAGACAATTGTCCTTAAGAAAGTCCCTTTTTTTCCTTCATGAAGGCAGCTTTAATGCAAAGTAGAACATGAAATCTGCCACTTGCATAAATGTTTCCATTAACTGCTCTCTCTTTCTAAAAATAAAGGTGCAAATATAGGAGAAACTATGAGTTTCAGGAACAGTCATAGAAACACTGTTGCTATTAATATCCTGAAGATAGAAAGCTCAAGGCTCATCCATATTCTAAAGAGCTTCAAATAAACCATCTACTTATTTGCACTGAGAATGGAAGAAAATTTGCTTAAGACACTCACAATGTTGCCATTTTATCTTGAGTATCTCAGGAACTGACAAATGAGTAACAATTCATAAGATAATTCCTGAACTGATTTACAAAATTATGACTGGTATCTTAAACATATCTGGTTTTTTGTTACTCTGTGACTGCAAATTTTGCACAGAACTTCTGTCCCTGTATCTCTAAACAAGTGTTCTTCTGTCACATTCACTTTGGAGTATGAGCAGATTAGAGCCCTTGTTTCATGCATTATAAAGGTTACTTTTATACTGTATCATCATATAACCTGCAGTATAGTGGTGGGTCTACAAATCAGAATGTAATCCCCTGATGGAGGAAAAAGAATTTAAGAAAATGATGTATCATTAATACTTTTATGCACCTTAGCAAGTCAAATATTAAAGGCAAAAAGCCTTTCAAATTTAGGAACATAGGTTTGTGAGGGATGACTGAGATCATCAGTTTCGGGTCTCTGGTATTCCAGGAAGCCAGACTGTATAGTCTTTTTCATAACCTTGCTAAACTCTATTTAAAATGCAGTTCATTGTTTTTGTCACGATTGCTGTTCCAAGACCTCACTTGCATTGATGGCTGGAAACTTTAATGATTACAGTTAAGTGTAGCTGAACACTGGACACAGGATTCAAAGTTAATTCTTATTCCCATCCAAATCTCTAAAAAAATGTCAGAGTTCAGTGTCAGATAAATCAGTTGATTTATCATCAATGTGATAAGTGTTGAGCAGGCACTACCCAAAAATCAAATATGACACAGAATATCCTAACTTCATATTTGTGAGGAGAAAATTTTAAGAATGATACAAGAGTGTTGCAGTTTCTGAACTGTACAAATACGCTCTTAACTAATCTGAGTATAAGACTTTGAGGATTTTAGCTTTAGACCTTCAGACTTGGAGAGTATTAGAGATGAAGCTAGAAATGCCAGATGTCTTTCCTGAAAAGAAATTGTTCCTGATCAGAGCAATTAGCATGCACAAAACTTCTTACGCATGACTTTATCTGATTATTGAAATGGAAGGCTCTGCCAGAATAGTAAATCTGGGTTTCTCTTGGTACTAACAGAATAAGTGAAGGACCTTATCTTTAAGGTTTCTCCAGGTTTCTTTTTGTATGGATTGGTTCAAGGGTGTAGTATTAGAAATTATATCCTATCAACTGGTCAAACAGATAAGACAACTTTTTTTTTTTTTTTTTTTTTATCAACAAAACCCTTATTGCTCATGAAAGAGTATATCTTTCAGCACAGTTCTTCTACCATGCTATTGTTCAGTTTACAATTCTGTGTGTATATTCCTTGTCTGTTTGCCCCCCAGGACATCCTTGAAATGAGACATGTTGTTTTAAGGCCACAAGGGTTTTATCCATGTGTAAAAAATTAAATAAAATAAATTCAGAACAAATACAGCGTTAATATTTTATACTTATATTGCTTTAATATTGCATCAGTAGCAAATTAGAATCCAAGCCTAGATTTTCATGCTTTGAATATTAACTGCTGAAGTTTCATCAGTAGCCTTAGGAGGGCTTGCTGGATCTTAATGAATCTTGACAGGAATTATGGCTGGTGTTCACACGAAGTGTGAAGTGTCTGTTTGAAAACTGCAATAAAGTGATGTCAGAGAAGGAAACTGAAGGAAAAGCATCTGCCTGATCCCTAATCAACAACAGTGAAAGCAGGCCCAGTAATGCATGCTTACTAAATCTCCCTGTACCTTTTCAGACTGCAAAAAATAGAAGTACTTGGATGCATTAAACACACTCTTGAATGTTCATTACCCTGTGGAGAACAGAGATATGCCTATCTCACATAGAATCTCCACTGTTTGATATAATATTGCTTCATGTATACTGGTGAGATCATGCAATATGTTTATCATACAAGTAATCTGCACTCCTCCAAGCAGTCTCATTAAATACACTAGCACAAGCTGAGTGAATAACAGTTTGCATTCAAGAACATTTGCAGGAGGATACCGTCAAATCTATAAATTGAGATTTGTATCTCTTGTCCAAGATATCATTCCAGCAAAACTTTCAGTAACCATTCTTGTCCCCAGAACATAGGAAAAAAAAACATCGGTCAATTAGTTCATACATAATCATGGGTGAAGATGAGCATTCGAAAGAATTTTCTTATAAAATTTGAAATAAAATAGCAGAATAACTGAAAATATTTTTTAGAGAGATAAAAACCTAGAAAAACATGTTCTTTAAAACTTTAAGAAGATCTGAATTCTAGTCTTGCAATTATTCATAAACAGGAAGAGCCATGTTATCAAAGCTTTTGGCTCTAACTGATGGTTGTACTAGATACATTTTTCCAGTATAAGAACTCTATATCTTTTTAGGAATTAGATGAAAGAAATTTATTTAAAATGGTTAAACCTGGGCCTGCCTTTTAATTTTTGTGGAAATATGCAGAAAATTTATTTAGAGACATAATTACTGAACATTGCAATCAGTGCAGTTGTATAAATTATAAGAATGTATGTGGTAATAATCTGAAACAAAGCATGAACATAGGCAAGGCAGAGTATGTTGTAGGAACAAAGGGTGAAAAGTGAACCAAAAGAAAATAAGCTGCACCATTTAGCACATGTCTTCTGCACACTTTCCAGTAGTACTTCCAATCCTTAAAAAATAACGTTCTGTTCTGTATTTAACATCTTGTATTTGTGGGGCACACTGCTGAATTATCCATAGCAGTTGTTCTCTGCCCATCTCCAGAGATCAGGACTGAACCATGCCTAAGAGAGTCACAATATAGTACCTGATTACCCCTTGCTCTAGGAAGAAAATAAACTGCATTAGCCTTTTGCCTGGTACAGATGATTTCTTCTCTCTGTACCAGCCAGGCTGTGCTGGTCAGTATGTCAGGGCAAGGGTCATAGCCAGACATTACTCACTCCCCATGCAGCTGCAAAGGGAGTGGGAATAGCTGTCTTGTAGAGGCCATTCACCCTTTTGTAATGCAATCTTCACTCAGGGTAAATTGCACTGTGTAAAAGGGCACTTCAAGCTTCTCTGTAAGAGAGAGGTGTATATAACAAACTCCATTCTTGTTCTGTATCTATAGTATGTATTTAGGCAAATGACTTTTAAGCATCAAAGCTGCTTATATTGATCTTTAATCCCTGATCTACCGGAGTAGAAGAACATGACATAATGGCACACGTTTCCTAGAGAGCTGTCTTGGCCATGTGAGGCCAGTGGAGGTACACTTAACTCTTACAAGGTTTAGTCCATGTATGAACACGTGTGATATTACTGGGAATGGCCAGCAATGATCTGACTGCTCATTTTTCTTATATTTATCTTAAATCCACTATTTCTTGTTGTCAGCATATGCTTGTTTGTTTATTAGGAAAACAAAATTAGAGTCTCTAAGGAAAAAAAGATTCTGGATTATGATGTTAAAGGAACTGTTCTTTCACCTATAAGCAGTCTATCAAGAGCAGCATGTGGGGAAACCACTCTTTATTTGTCCCTTGTGCTTTTGCACGCACAAACCAAGAGCACTTCTAAAGTTAAAAAGAACATACTATCTATTACTTTCAGCTCTGCAACACAAAAAGGAATCAGTTGTTGCCCAGTTTAAGTTCTGCTTTTTTTGGCAGATTGTTTCTTGCTCCAGGAAAGTGTAAAATTGGAGAGTGAAAATTCAAGGAAAGTGAAAAAAATCATGCACGGTGTCAGAATCCATTATCTCTTCGAAGTTCAGTTTGTTGTCTGCTATCATGGGACTGCCTTCAAAGAGTGCATGGAATACTTAAAAAAACCAAAGTGAGAAAGCAGGCAGCACTTTCCTGTTACAGTCTGTAGATATTTTAACAGTCCAAACAATAATGATGGTTTTCCCATGTGCTTGGTGTTACATAATTTGTCATGACATCTGCTGTGAGTGCCCCCGGACTTCATGGCTTACTACTTTCCACTCGCTTTTTTGTAGCACTTAAGTGGGAATGGGCATCATCAAGGAGGTATATGGTGCCAATACTTCAGTATTTTCACAAAGAGGAAAGACTGACATTCATTCATGTTAATAACTGAGAGCAAGTTTGTCTGAGAAGAATGTTAATGAGTAAGCGTAATCACTTTGGAAAGAGGACTTCAAGCAAAGCTGAGAAAATTTAGAGAGTATACGTATCCATTTTTGCTAACTTTATCAATAATGACAGTTCTTTGTTAAACACATACTGTGCAATGCAAAAGATTTTTAAAATGTTTTCAAATGACTAAATTACTGGGAGCATGTTGAGGTTTATTTGACGTACAAAAATAAATATAGAGATATAAAAAGGAAAAATGTAGAGAACCAGTATATTTAGAAGAGAGGGAAAGAAGAACAGAAGAGAAAATAAAAGAGAAGAAGAAAAAAAAGGAAAGGAAAGGAAAGGAAAGGAAAGGAAAGGAAAGGAAAGGAAAGGAAAGGAAAGGAAAGGAAAGGAAAGGAAAGGAAAGGAAAGGAAAGGAAAGGAAAGGAAAGGAAAGGAAAGGAAAGGAAAGGAAAGGAAAGGAAAGGAAAGGAAAGGAAAGGAAAGGAAAGGAAAGGAAAGGAAAGGAAAGGAAAGGAAAGGAAAGGAAAGGAAAGGATGAGCTGAACTTAGCTCTAGTAGATAGTCCAGATTTCATCATTACTCAGGCAACTGCTTTTATTTTCTTCAAAGGGAGATTTTTGACTCCGTAAGTGATAACAGAAAGATAAGGTATTCAGAAGCAGTTCTCCCCAGAATGCCATATAGATTCTGTTTTCTACTTCTGCTTTCAGAATGTTGGAGCATTATGTTATATAGAAGATCTCACTCTAAAATATACAGTTATAGATCCCTGCTTGGAGGAAATTATAGTCTAAATTAGTCACAGTAGGAAAGTAAATGTCATGGAAGACCTACTTCTTTTGACTCTAGAATCTAAAACTCTGTAGCTGTGCCTTTGCTCAGACTGTCTCTCTCTCTGTGCTGACATCATGGTGCAATGTATGCTGAGGAAGCTCAGCTGAAGATGCTGGGCACCTGCAGGAGATCCCAGAAGGGACTTAATCTTTGTGAAGTGTATTATTAAACTTAAAGAATGTTTTAAATTACACAAAACAAGAGTACTTTTCCATAAAGTAGCAGTCCTGAATTTTAGCCCATAAGGATGGGGCTAACAGGATTTAAAATTTTCTGTTCTTTGCTAATTATGGTGGGTTTTTTGTTGTTGTTGTTTTGTTGTTGTTGGGTTTTGTTGTTTTTGTTTGGTTGGTTTTGTTTGTTTGTTTTTAAACCAACAACAGCCTAATGCAAAATATTATAGAAGTGCACACACATGACGGAGGGATCAGAAGCCAGAATGCAAGACTTCTAAGTCTGAGTATCGCAAGGGGACAGAACAGTGTAATGATTATGTCTATCACAGATGTGACGTGAGATCAGTTGTTTTGTGCCTTGTGCATAGGGTTGCCTGGCTACTGACATTTCCTGAAGAAGTGGCCTCCTGTTGACAGCAGATGGAGTGATCTCTACTCATGTAGTCAAGCATCTGTATTTTAGGCCTTAGACTAGATAAACTAAGCAGTTAAAGTAGGAAGTTTGTGTTTGGCAATCTAGATGTTTGCCAAGTTTTAGGGTTTCCCTTAATAACTCTTTGCTACCTCACCTCACAGTACACAAGTCTTTGAATTTTGAATAATAGAGAAAATCCACTGGCATTTCTTTGACACTTCAGAAGAGGTGGGTCTCTGTTGCTATGGAAATTGTAATCAAAGCCAATTATTCCACTGGAAGACTTTAGGATAGTGTTTGTCCTGGAGTAATGTTACAAGTCTGACTGTATTTATATGAAACTTCTTGACTTTAAAAGAAAAAATTACCAATTCATGAACAAATCATAAATCCCAGAATGGTTACATATTTACTTAATGCTTTTTTTTTTTTTTTTTCCCTAGTGCTTGTTCCACCTGTAAGTCTGTAACCTTACTTATAACCTCAGTAATATATACAGTAATCACTTATAATGTAATAAATAGATGATTAGGACATTGGGTTAGCAGTAATCAGTAGGAACTGCAAAGGAATCTGTAGTTACACTCATGTTTCTTTTAACAAAAGAGCAGAGTGGCAGGAAAAGAGAAAATAAATAGAAGATAAGGAGACTTATCTGTAAATAAAAGTTTTCTAAAATTTACCTTGAGGTTCTAATGTTCTTTAGTGTGACCCAGACAACATCAGTAGAGCTTCAGCATACTGAAGGAACAAAACTATTTCACACCTTCTCTAATCTTGGAAGACATCCTCAAAGTTGTGACACAGAATTATCATAAGCATTTGGGCCTGAATTCTGCATCTTGCAAAGTTAATGAAATCAATGGAACATATGTAAATAGATCTGTTTGCAAGGTCCTAGCTTTAAATTGAGATTCAGACCCCATTTGTTTTCTAAAGGCTTCTTAAGGGACACCATAGGCTCGGAAAATAAGCATAGGGATGAAAGCAATAGGAACCTAGTGCTGTGGCATGGCTTGGTCAGTGAGACCAACCCCCTTCAACTACATTGTAAATGTGTAGCTTGTGAAGTACCTGCATATAGCACTGACATATTTCCCATTTCTTCTTGGAATAAAATGACAAATTTATTGTAAAAGTAAATTTTACAATAAATTTTAGTCCTAGTTCTAATCAACCACATGCTGGTGTTTCACTTTGGTGTGAACAGATTCTAACCAGGTACCACACACCTGTTGTTGTAAATTCTCACAGCACTAGCATACCAAACCTGTTTCTTTATTTGTGGGACACACTAAATAAAAGAGAGACTGTTATCCCAATTTAATGTTTTCCTCTCTTTACAGGCTACCTATCAGATCAGAAAGGAAAATATAAATATTTCATTTCCATCATTTAAGTTTCCCTTTTCTACACAGTTACTTTTTAGAAGAACCTCTGTGCTTTCATTAGTATTTGGAACTGCCAGCTCCAAAAGAAGCACAATATAATGACTATAACTGAAATATATTACTTTCCAACTTATCAAGCAGCATTCCCAGTAATTTACTGTAAAATATACCTAATGAAATCAGACAGCAAGAACAGAATACTTAAAATTTGTGACTAATCTAATTCATTAAGTTTGATATTTTCAGTTGGCTGATGATATAAAAACAAACTCTGTAGTTGTCTATCCTGAGTTATGTCTATGTACACAGTTATATTAGAGCCAATAAACAATCCAACAGGAATATTCCTAGTCAGTATGACATACCTTTTTTGAACCTGCCAGTTTCAAAATGAGAGAACTAATGATAGAACAAGTACAGAAGCTCGGTACATTATTTATCTTGCCCTATAGTTGCCATAGTTTCTCTTTCCTTACTTTAATGGAGGCACAGTGTCTAAGAGAACATGTAGCAGAAGGATATTTTCAATGTACTGCAGTCCTAAATTACACCTTTGTGAAGGTAGCACTAGTCATGTCATGCCATTTTACTAAGACAAGAACTCATGAGTGCACTGCCTACAGCAGAGTCACATTTCACCTATTCTTCTGCAACCCGCACTATATTGACAAGATCTGTGACAAGAGGCTGAACAGATTTGTTATTCTCTGGTTGATGGGCTTATATTTGTAGCAGTCCCATCTTCTGTTGACAGCAGGCTCTGCCCTAGATGTGGATATGGGAGAACACCATTATTCTCTGGTACCCTGAAGATCATGTTACCCAGGTAATCTTCTTGTCTTTCTTCTCCTGAACTGTTGGGACAGTTACAGGAAAGGTAAGAGGTGCTGAATCACTATCTTTTGTTATTATGCAGAACTGAAACCAGACTCCAAACCTTCTTCATTATCTCCTCAAGCCTTCGAGCCTAATTGACATCAAGTCTTTATATCTTGATTTTCTTCCATTAGTAGTCCTTGTGCCCTTGAATAAACAGGTAAGGTAATAACTTTAATTACTGCTATAATTAGGGTTATCTGAAGCCCCTGTCCTTTGTGCATGGGAAAAAAGGCTTAAAACTGAAATTTCCTTTCTGCAACATTGTTATGTATTTTTTCTTAATATCCTTTGTTTGACAGTTAAAGACACCCAAAATAGAAACAGCAGCTTGTTTAAGAGGCAGAAAAAAGTTTGGGATTTTTTTTCCTAATTTGACTTGCTGTTAAATAAACTTATTTGTTACTATAACACAGTGGGAAGAAATCTTCAAGTAAAAAGCAATAAACCAAATGGAACAGATTTAAAAGGCCATAGCCTCTTTTCAGTAACAGCCATTACAGAAACCAGACAGAAGTAAATCAATCATCAATAGAATAACACAGCAGGGTACTTTGTAAGGCATAATGTCTTCTGCATTTGTTTTGTTTCTGCTAGCAAGACCTTACACTGTGTTAAGTATATATCAAAGAAACAAACAACCAAACCAACCAAACAAAAAACAACCCAAGCAAAAAGCATATGTATATGTATGAAGTTATGTGTGTATTGCACATTGTATGTGTAGGGCTACAATCTGGCTTGCAATGACTAAGTTTAGTGCTTTTATTTTCCATTCAACTGATAATGGAAAGGAAAATAAACCCCATTTTTTCACTGTGCACATTTCAAAAACAGTGATCACAGGAAACAAGAGTAAATAGCTCACTTTTGACTGAAACTTCAGATCCCTTTGAAATAACTTTCAGATATTAGTTGAAGTAGATATCCTGAGAATGCATGGTATATATCTATACCATAGTCACATCAGAAGACAAGAAAAGTAGGCAATCAATTAATAGTTACAGACAGAAAGCTGCATTTCAATAATGTTAGGAAATGCTGCTATTGAGGAAAGCAATGAAATTCTAGGTTAAGTGTCTGAATTAATGTATTCAGTATTTGGCACCCAAAGAAAACCAAACTGATTTTCGGAACTATGGAGTAGAGTATCCAGAAAACTTTATGTAGTCCAGGTACCTCTACGTAGACTCTGGAACTACACTTTAGGAGTCCAGCTTCAAAACTCTGGATTTTGTTTGGAACATCCTTGTGTTATTTTTGCTGAATTCTAACTGGTGCAGTTAATTAGATCAACTTGGCCACTTCTCTGACAACCACATCTCCACAATGAAGGGGTTGGGAATGCTGAAATCAGAGACATTTTTCAATGAGAAATCACTTTAAATAACATTATGGTGATGATCATAGTTGCATTGCAATATGATTTCTGATAACTAAATTAAGTATTTGCAAGTCTGAAATTGAAGTGACAATTTTTGAAAATTTGCAGTTTTGTTCTAATTCTGAAATTGAAAAATAATTGCTAAAGATGTTTGGAAATATTTACATGTATTTTATAATCTGTAAGAAATTTGATGATTTACAGAAGATGTTTACCTCTCCTCTAAAAAGGAAGGCCACTTCTGTGTATCAAGGTGGGCATTCCAAGCCACTATCCACTTCTGAAAATTTTGACCTAACATAAATTTTCATTGGAAGAGGCTACTCTAGTTACCAGAATACTGTCAGGCAGTCAAAAAGAAGGGAAGTGGTCTGTGTGACTGTGATTTCAGAGAGCTAAGGCACACTCTAAATAATCTGTCTATTAAAGTATGTATGTAAACACTATACAAGATTGAAAAGCTATCATAAAAGAAGGCACAATAGGGGGATAATGTGGGATAACTGACTTGCCATTAACCACACTATTGTTTTGCTTTAAATAAAGTGCCGTCCAATATATACTTTCTTTGATCATTAAATTTCCATAAAATCAGTCACTATGACCTGAAAAATAGCTCATCTGCGAGAGAGGAATATTATCTAAAGAAATTCCTTACGAATTTTTTTTAGATATCTAGGTATATGTAACTATAAGAGACAGAAATAAGTAATTTAAATATCTAAATATTAAAAAAAAAAAAAAAAGGTTCTCATTTGAAAAGATTCAAAATCTTTTGAGGTTTTAACAATTCCTTACTTTCATTCCGTCTCTCTCAGACAATTTCATGACTGTGGGAGAGGTAAGCATAGTCCTATTTTAACAATACAAAAATTGTATTTTTACTTTCAGCTGTTCATCTGAGTTCCATCCATATAAGCATTTCCAAGAGACATTCATAGCCCCTACTGTAGCATGAGATTAAGCACTTTCCAGTGATGCTTGTCTTTCTCCACTGACTGCAGAAGTAGCTTAGGTGTCTAAATTCTGCTCAATGACTCATTTTTAGGTGAAGTTAAATGAAATAAATTTCAGTTTGTCTAAGGACATCTGTGAAAACAGATGAGGCATAGGTTGGGTTTTCTAAAGAAAGAAGGTTGGAAGCTGTGGCAGGTGCAGCCTCCTTGACAGACAAAACCAGGGCAAAAGCAGGGCATACCAGAGTGTTTGAAGGTTCAGCTGTTAAACTGCACCTCATGGTGATGAACTGGTGCATACAGGTCTAGGCTCCTTGACCTATTTTGTCTGGGCTTGCCCCCTAAACCAAATCAAATGACCACAGTGCACCCTCAACTAGGGTATAAACGGGGCACTGGCTAAGAACGAGCAGAGCTGATTCTTTACCTGAAGTTAAAGCTTCCCCTTGGATACTTCCATGGATTGAGTGAATCTCTGTGGACTGAGTGAGCCACTTCACCCCGCCTCTAGAGTGAGTGATATCTTGAGCACTCTTGTGCAAGATGTTTCCCCTTTATGACTGAATGTATGCCCATTTTGGTTCATCTCTCCTTAAAGTTTAGGAATTAGTTGTTTACAGACATCTGAACTTGTAATTTGATTTTTGTCAGGAAGAATGCTAGGCAACTTTGATTGCAACAAAGAACCCCTGTTTTTTTGATACCAGGGTTTTGGGTTTTTTGGGGTTTTTTTTGTTTTTTTTTTTTGTGCGTGCCTCCATCACAGAAGCTGAAAACCAGACCTCAGAGAAGCTTTTTTACTTATTCTAATGAGTGAGGAAAACATCACAGTAAAGTACAATGCAACTCAACTTGCACAGTGCAGGATTTTGTCTTTTTGTAGACCGCCTACTCCAGATCTTTCAGTGTGATTGGGAAATAACAACATTAGTCTGAAGCAGACCACTGAATGTTTCAGGCCACAAAGGCTGTTTGTCAGCTGCAGTGCTTGTTGTTGGTGTTGAAGCAGCAGCAGTGCTTGTTCTGG
>NW_008607310.1:0-49756 GCF_000691845.1 Merops nubicus | reverse complement strand
AGGAATGCTCATGGGAGGGCCTTGCTGAGTGTGAATAGTTGCAACACAAGTCCTGTAGGTCATAAAATCTTGAAAAGTCTGGGAAGCTACAGAGCATGTCGTAAAACCTTGAAGAGTCCAAGTAACTTCACTGCCTGTTGCTGAACTGACACGCACTCTATGTGTTGAGATGGCTGCCTGACATGTACACCAATATCTGATCTGTCATCAGATTATAATGTGAATTGGAAGAATGAAGAAAATCAATAATACATTCAGTGCAAATAATGATAATAACACAGTATCTTGATAATGATAATAATAATAATAATAACAATCATATACACAATCCCGAAATTAAATGAAATCTCAGAACCTAGTGGAGTCAGATTAGCATAGTGGGGAGAAGTATAACTTCCTGAGGTAAAGCCAAAATTATTCTTAATAATAAAATACATTATGTGACCCCAGTAGTATCAAGACACATTTGCTGCCCAATTCATCATGGCATAAATTGGTGATAAACACCACAGCAAAGCAGTGGCTTTCACCAAGTGCCCTGAATCAGTAACTTCCAGATAAACAGTGAGAACAAGTAAACAATAGCACAACGCATATGGTATGTGAGGGATCTATATGGCATTTAACTCTGAAACAAATTCTAAAAAGACATGAAATAATACTGTTCTCTGGAATGGCATAATGTAAATGGTTCATTTAAATTTCCAATCCTGATAGACTCTTAGGAAAAAAAAAATCATACTTTCTCAACTGAACAAACTGGAATTTGAACTGTTTGGGCAATCTATCAGGGCTTTGATTGAGCCCCATGTTGGGCACCAATAAATCTTTCATGGTTTAGGGTAAGGGCTGACCTATAACGGATGCTTTCTGTTAACTCCTCTCCCCTCTCAAAAGAAATGAGAAAGGGGATAAGGGAGAGAGACTTCTAGATTAGAGAAGTAAATCAGGATAATGAAAATAGTAATAATAATAAAATGGAATATATACAAATATATACAAACCCAGTATTGAACCAAACTTCCCCAATAGTAATTACATACCTGCCACAAGCTGGATTCTGTAATAGGATTCAGGAACATATGCGTTGGGATTGCAGACAGAAAAGATGGAGTCCTGCTTGGATGCTGGTCATTGAAGAGGAGAACTTGACCCTCATGATCTCTCAGCTTAATGTTGAATATGACACAAATGGGATGAAATACTTCAATGGGCAATTTAGGATCATCTTTCTTGTCTGCCTCTCCCCACAGTTGTGGCCTTTTTCTTTCTGCACCCCTCTGTGTGGTACACAATCTTTATCAGTGAACCTGGTCTGCATACCAATCTTTGGTAGTAACTCTAAACATCAAGCATTATCACTGCTAGAAGTAGACACTGTGAAGCTATGCCATTAACTTCAGAAAGTGCAGTTAATTGGAAGAGTCTTAGCTTAAAATTAAAATTGCTGAACAGAATTAGTTCTGTTCTAACCCAAATCAGGACAAGTTATCAAAACTTATGCCCTTCTGGGTACTCCATGGCAGGCTGTGTCTCTGAGTGAAACAAGCAGTCACTCAGTCTTGAATTATTCTTTTTCATACAGATATCACAAGAAAACAAAACAAAACAAAAGTTATCAACAAAACTGAAACGCTAATGTTTCAATTTAATGCATTTAAATACCTGTATGCAAATGCACACAGTATGACGAATAAACACAGTGTGAGGAATAGAGACGTGCATATGCCTGCAAGATATTGATGTTACTGGCATCATAGAGAAGTGGTGGGATGGCTTCTGTGACTGGAATGTTGAAATGGAAGGATACAGGTTCTTCAGGAAGGACAGGCAGGGGAGATGAAGAGTCACCCTCTCTCAATGACCAGCGAGAGTGCATGGGGCTGTGCACACCAGATGGATGAAGAGCCAACCAAGAGCTTGCATATGAGGATTGAAAGGAGTGTAGGGACAGGTGACATTATAGTGAGGGTCTACTGTAGGCCACTCAACAAGAAAGATCAAGCGAATAAGGCCTTCTATAGACAGATAGAAACAGCCTCACATTAACAAGCTCTAGTCCTCACGGGGGACTTCTGTGAGCCTGATATCTGTTGGAGGGACAAGACAGTAGGACATAAGCAATCCAGGAGGTTCCTGGAATGCATTGATGATAACTTCCCTCTCCAAGGGACAGAGAAGGCTGTGAGGAGAGGTGTTATTCTGGACCTTGTTCTCACCAACAAGGAGGGGCTGGTAGGCCATGTGAAGGTCTAGGGTAACCTTGGCTGCAGTACCATGAAATGGTGGAGTTCAAGATCCTTAAGGCAGCAACAAGGGTGCACAGCAAGCTCACTACCCTGCAATTCATGACAACAAACTTTGGCCTCCTTAGGCACCATCATGGTGGAGTACTGTGGAATATAGCCCTAGAGGGAAGAGTGGCCCAAGAAAGCTGGTTAATATTCTAGGATCACTTCCTCCAAGCTCAGGAGTGACCCATCCCAACAAAGATGAGTTTGCCAATTCAGGCAAAAATGCCATGAAGGCCTGCATGGATGAACAAGGAGAGACTAGACAAAATCAAACACAAAAAGGAAGCCTACAGAGGGTGGAAGCAAGGCGAGGTAGCCAGGAAGGACTACAGAGAAATTGTCCAAGCAGCCAGGGATAAGGTTAGAAAAGCCAAATCCCTGACAGAATTCAATCTGGCCAGGGACTTCAACAGCAAAAAGAGCTTCTGTAGGTATGTCGGTGGTGAAAGAAAGGCTTGGGAAGATGTGGCCCTTCTCCAGAACGAAACAGGATACCTGGTTACCCAGGATATAGAAAAAAATGAGGTTCCCAATGACTTTTTTTTTTTTTTTTCCTAAGTCTTCATCAGCAAGTGCTCTGGCTGCACTGCTCAAGTCACAGAAGGCAAAAGCAGAGACTATTGAAATAAAGAACAGCTCACTGTAGGAGATCACAGAATCAGTATAGTTGGAAAGGACCTCTAGGATCACCATGACCAACCTTCCTCCCAACATTTCCCTAACCACTAGACCATAGCATCAAATGCTACATCTAGCCAT
The DNA here is from genome assembly GCF_000691845.1 of Merops nubicus. Taxonomy (NCBI): domain Eukaryota; kingdom Metazoa; phylum Chordata; class Aves; order Coraciiformes; family Meropidae; genus Merops; species Merops nubicus. The sequence goes on along the minus strand of NW_008607310.1, from coordinate 46,703 downwards.
TTTTTGAACACCTCCAGGGATGATGAGTCCACCACCTCCCTGGGCAGCCTGTTCCAGAGCCTAACCGCTCTCTTAGTGAAGACATTCTTCCTAATATCCAATTGAAACTGCCCCTGGTGAAACTTGAGGCCATTTCCTCTTGTTCTATCATCAGTAATTTGGGAGAACAGACCAACACCAGCCTCACTATAACCTCCTTTTAGGTAGTTGTAGAGAGCAATAAGGTCACCTCTCAGTCTGCTCTTCTCCAGACTAAACAACCCCACTTCCCTCAGCCAGTCCACACAAGGCATGTTTTCCAGCCCTCTCACCAGCCTCATTGTCCTTCTCTGGACCCGCTCCAGCACCTCCATGTACTTCGTATCCTGTGGTGCCCCAAACTGGACACACCACTCAAGGTGTGGTCTCATAAGTGCTGAGTCCAAGGGCACGGACACCTCCCTTCTCCTGCTGGCTACACTGTTTCTGGTCCAGGCCAGGATGCCGTTGGCCTTCTTGGCCATCTGGGCACACTGCTGGCTCATGTTCAGTTGGCTGTCCACCAACACCCCCAGGTCCTTTTCCACCAGGCAGCTTTCCAGCCACTCCTCCCCAACCCTGGAGTATTGCCTGGAGTTGTTGTGACCCAAGTGCAGGACCCAGCACTTGGCCTTGTTAAACCTCATCCAACTGACCTCAGCCCATTGCTTCAGCCTGTCCAGATCCCTCTGCAGAGCCTTCCTACCCCCCAGTAGACCAACACTCCCACTTAATACTGTGTCATCTGCAGATTTACTGGGGTGCATTTGATCCCTTCATCCACATCATTGATAAAGGTATTAAAAAATTCTGGTCCCAAAACTGATCCCTGATGGACACCGCTCGTTGACTGGTCACCAACCAGATTTAGCACCATTCACAGAATCACAGAATCACAGAATGTTAGGGGTTGGAAGGGACCTCCAGAGATCATCTAGTCCAACCCCCCTGCCAGAGCAGGACCATCTAGTCTAGGGCAGGCCACACAGGAACACATCCAGACAGGTCTTAAAAGTTTCCAAGGAAGGAGACTCCACAACCTCCATAGGGAGTCTGTTCCAGTGCTCTGTAACCCTTACAGTAAAGAAGTTCTTCCTCAATTTGAGGTGGAATTTCTTGTGCTCCAACTTGCAGCCATTAGCCCGTGTCCTGTCACAGGGCATAAGTGAGAAGAGATTGCTCTTGGCTCAGCCATCCAGCCAGTTTATAACCCAGTAAAGACTCCACCTGTCTAAGCCATGAGCTACCAGCTTCTCCAGCAGAATGCTGTGGGAAACAATGTCAAATGCCTTACTGAAATCCAGGTAGACAACATCCACCACTTTGACCAGGACGGGTCACCTGATCATAGAAGGAAATCTGGTTGGTCAGACAGGGCTTGTCTTTCATGAACCCATGTTGACTGGACCTGATCCCCCTATTGTTCAACACTTGCCGCATGATCACTTCCATGATGAACCATTCCATAATCTACCCTGCCACCGAGGTCAGGCTGACAGGCCTGGATTCTCCCAGATCCTCCTTCCTGCCCTTCTTGTAGATGGGTGTCACACTGGCAAGTCTCCGGCAATCCGGGACCTCCCCTGTTAACCAGGGCTGCTGGTAAATGATGGAGAGAGGCTTGGCAAGTTCCTCCTCCACCTCCCTCAGCACTCTTGGGTGGAACTCATTCAGCCCCATAGACTTATAGAGGTCCAATTGGCTTAGCAGGTCCTTCACTGCTATTTCCTGGATTGTGAGGGGATTATTCTGATCTCCATCCCTTTCTTCCAGCTCAGAGGACTCAATAACATGAGGATAACTGGACTAACTATTAAAGACTGAGGCAAAGAAGGCACTAAGTACCTCAGCCTTTTCCTGATCCTTGGTAACAATGTTCTCCCTCACATTCAATAAAGGATGGAGAACCTCCCTGGTCCTTTTTTTGTTGTTAATACATTTGTAAAAACACTTTTTATTATCCCTTGCAGCAGTGGCCAGGCTGAGTTCCAGCTGAGCTTTTGCCTCCCTAACGATCTTTCTATATGACATAATTAAATCCTTATACTCTTCCTGAGAAGCCTGCCCCCTCTTCCAAAGGTGGTAGACTCCCTTCTTTCTTCTATGTCCCAGCAAAAACTCCCTGTTCTGCCAACACCAGTCATATTACTCACCAGTTTGTCTTATGACACATGGGGACAGCCTGCTTCTGTGCCTTTAAGAGTATTTTCTTGAAAAAGGTCCAGCCTTCCTGGACTCCTCTGCCCTCTAATACTGTGCCCTAGGGACTTCCTCAACCAGTGTTGTAAACAGGTTGAGGTCTGCCCTTCAGAAGTCCATGGTAATAATTTTGCTGCCTGCCCTCTTTGCATGGCCAAGAACCAAGAACTCTGTCATTACATGGTCACTGAGCCCAAGACAGCCTCCAACCATCAACCACCAGTTCTTCTCTGTAAACAAATCCAGCAAGGCACCTCCCCTGCTGGGCTCCCCTCACCAGCTGAGTCAGGAAGTTATCTTCTACACACTCCTGGAACCTCCTGGAATGTTTCCTCTCTGCTGTGTTAAATTTCCAGCAGATACCTGGTAAGTTGAGGTCCCCCACAAGAACAAGGGCTTGCGATTTTGCAGCGTCTGCCAGCTGTCTATAGAACAATTCATCAACTGCTACATCCTAGTTGGGTGGTCTGTAATAGACTCCCAACAGGATATCTGCCTCATTGACCTTTGTCGTTGAGGAAGGTTTGATGATCAGGTTTGAAACTGTCTAAGGAAGTTGAAGGTACAGAAGTCCATGGCACCTGATGAGATGCACCCGCAGGTCCTGAGGGAACTGGTGAAGTTGCTAAGCCACTATCTATTGTATTTAAGAAGTCAAGGCAGTCCAGTGAAGTTCCTGATGACTGGAAAAGGGGAATCCTTTTTTGAAAAGGGAAAAAAGGAAGAGACCCAGAACTACAGGCCAGTCAGCCTCACCTCTGTACTCAGCAAAACCATGGAACAGATTGTCCTGGAAATTGTGCTAAGGCACATGGAAATAAGAAGGTGATTGGTGACAGGCAACATAGCTTCACTAAGAGCAACCTGTGAAATTTGGTGGCTTTCTGCAACAGTGTTACAGTGTCAGTGCATAAGGGAAGATCAACTGATGTCATATACATGAACTTGTGCAAAGCATCAGACACTGTCCCACACAACATCCTTATGTCTAAATTGGAGAGGCATAGATTTGATGGATGGATTACTTGGTGGGTAAAGAATTGACTGGATGGTTGCACTCAAAGAGTTGCAATCAACAGCTCAATGTCCAAATGGAGATCAATGACAAGGCATGTTCCTCAGGGGTCAGTATTGGAACCATTGCTGTTTAACATCTTAGTTAGTGACATGGACAACCAAGCTGTGTGGTGCAGCTGACACGCTGGAGGGAAGGGATGCCATCCAGAGGGACCTTGACAGGCTTCAGAGGCTGGACTTTGTGAACCTCATGAAGTTCAAAAAGGTGAAGTTCAAGATCATGCAAACAGATTGGGACAATCTCAAGCACACATGCAGTCTGGGCAATGAGTGGATTGAGAGCAGCCCTGCAGAGGACTTGGAGGTGTTGGTTAATGAGGAGCTCAACATGACCCAGAAATGTGTGTTTGCATCCTAGAAAGTGAACTGTATCCTGGGCTGAATCAAAAGAAGTGTGGCCAGCAGGCTGAGGGAGGTGATTCTCCCCCTGAGGAGATCTCACCTGCAGCATTCTCTCTAGCTCTGGAGCCCACAAAACAAGGAGGACCTGTTGAAATTATTCCAGAGGTGGGCCATAAAGATGATTGGAGGGCAAGAGCATCTCTCCTATGAAAACAGGTGAGACAGTTGGGATAATTAATTAAACCTGGAGAACAGAAAGCTCTGGCGAGACCTTGTTGCAGCCTTCCAGTGTCTGAATGGAGCCTACAAGAAAGCTGAGGAAGGGCTTTTTACAAAGGCATGTAGTAATAGGACACAGGGTAATGGCTTCAAACAGAGAGAAAGTAGATTTTGGTTAGATGTAAAAAGGAAGTTCTTCACTGTGAGGGTAGTGGGACACTGGAATAGGTTGCCCAGAAAGATTGTGGATGCTCCATCCCTGGAAGTCCAAGTCAGGGCTTGAGCAACCTGATCCAGTGGAAGGTGTCTCTGCCCATAACAGGGAGGGTTTTTTAAAATCCCTTCCAACCCAAACTTGTTTATGATTCTGTGATTAATAAAAAGTTTTCTATGATGATTAATAGATTGATACAAAGGATTTTGTTTACAATGCATTCATCTATTTATGCTGGGTTTTTATAGAGATTTTAAATATACTACTCTAAATAATGTATGCACTCCTAAAAATGTAAATCTGGTGTATATTATCTTTTCAATAGCATAAGATGCTAAATAAAAGTATTTCTCTTTACCTGAAAGATGCAGTGTTTAATCATTTGGATCACCAATTTAATGTGAATTAACATTAAGCTTTCTGAAATTTGTGACCCAATGTAACAATCTCCTTTTCAGAGGAGGGTAACTTTGTCTGGCATTCAGAGCCCAGCATGACTCCAGCATTTTAGAAAGCAATGACTCCTAATAGCTTTTCAACTGCAAGTAGAATACAGACTAATTGCAACAAAGCCCCTCAGTTTAGTAAAATTTGAATCTCCTGGCTGGTCGGACAAATCTATTAGGATTTTATTGGGTCCTAAAAAGAGTTATGTGATTCCCTAGGATCCAATCCTTGTCAGTCAGGCATGGCAAATTGGATTCTTGAATAAGGAAATCCCTAAGGGAGAGAAGATGTTATCTAGATTAGATGCAGTGATTTTTCGACTCTGTGCTCACTAGGTTCTGTTCTCTCTTTAGTGAACCAATAAAACCATAATAAGTATTGATTAACCCATTACTGAGCATTATCCACTGGCTTCTGCCTGACTGTATTTAAACACAACACAGTGCCTCTCTGCTACCATTGTACAGCTGTTTGCCTTTACGTTGGCAGCCTTGGCAAGCTCGTGGTAGGTTTACTTAGTTTTGAAAACATCTCCAGTCAGTTCATATACATTTCACATGCACTATATAAAAAAATAAGTCTTCAAAACAACTATACTTATTCTAAGAGAGTTGGGGAAGGAAATAATGATTGACTTTTTTATTTCATGATGTGTGTTTGGAAATTATTGTGTTTGCCTTTAAAAAAAATCATGTACTTGAAATTAAAAATATTACAAAGCACTCACAGTCCTGCAGAAGGCATATTTGTCATTGTGTCCATTAGAAAGGGTACAAATTGTGACTTTTTTAATAACTTTTATAATTGTGAGCCATATGTGACAGCTGCGTGGGTATCTCTCATTTGCAGCCACCTGATTACATTAGGCACTGAATGTATCATAACACTACAGACAGTGAACTACAGACTGTTCAAAGCTTTGAAATTTTACTGGTGAGTGGGTGCCTCCACTTGAGGTGATTTGCCTCCAAATAGACTGTTCATGTATGAAATTTAGCTTGCATGGGAGCAAACTCCAGTACTACAGTACTTTTAAAACTTCTTATTAATCATTAGCATTTGGAGGAGTTTTCCGAATTTCTTTCTGAGTACTTGGGAGAACAGAGATCATCTAGATTAACTTTGATTGCAGAGGACAAGGGCAGGATCTGAATGGACACAGGTTGAAGTGAGACATCACAGAAAGTTCTTTTTTTAGCAATCGTGTGAATCATTGGGCTTTAGAAACTGTTTTATTTTATCTTATGTTGAACACATACAACATTTGCAGGAGGAAAGGAATATACGCTTTGAAAAATTGATGTGTTTTTATGTCTTTTTTTAGGGATAGATTTTAAGGCTATATGGTGTTTTGTGTTCATTACAGAATAGTCACTTGATCAAGTGATTTTCAATACATTGTCAAAATAAATTACATTCACTTCATTAGATGTACAGGAAGTATAGCTGAAACAGGGACAAGTATTAATTTAGGACTCTGCAGAAACTGACACTCCATCTTATGACCCTGAGGCTGTATTATTCAAGATACCTCATGATGGAAGGAAGTCTGTCTCCATAGCAATTACCTAAATCTTTTATCAGTCATTTCTGGAAAGAAAATTAGAGCAATTGTGTCAGGATGGTCATATGGGCAGAAATTGCACATTCATTCAAACCACTTATGTCTCTGACTTTGTTCCTGCTTGATGGCTGCTTTTGTTTACTACTATGCTTTTGAAAGTTTGATTGGACATGGGCAGATGTGCTGTACTGTAACCATAAATGGTTGTCCTTTGTTTCCTTTCCATTTCTTTTATTTCTTTTTCCTTGTACTGTCACTGAATTGTACTGTTTCTGTTTATTAAGCAAATTACTCTCTTACATAGAAAAAAGCCAGAAAAAAAAAATCAACTGAAATTAGCTAAAATTAGCAGCAGCAAAATTCTCATTGTCATAGCTTTAATTGTTACTGACTGTGAGAGCATTTAATGATACAGGTTAATTTGATTTGACTCTTAAAAAATGCTGTTGAGAGCAGTATATATTCTTATCACAGTATATCAATCATATCATACTTGTAGAATTGTATTGACTAGATAATCAGTACAGTTCTACAGGGCTAGCTACTTTTGGAAAAGGAAACCTGGCAAAATTTTAGTGTCCCATGATTTTAAAAATGGTTAAACCAAATTAAAAGGGAAAACCTACTGTTCTATGCATATTGCTGTCACTTTAAGAAATAAAACAAAACAAAAGCAGCACCCTCTTCCTCCACATTTAGATTCTATTTCACTGTTGGTTTTTGAAATAAGAATAAAAAGCTTAACTGTTGATCAATAATAGTTGCAGACTACACTGAGTGATATGAACAACAGCCTAAGCTCTCCCCTCAAGTTCCTTGTTCAGGAAAATTTACAATTAATGGCTTTCTTACAACAGCAGAGATATCCTCTTCTTCATGGCTCAGCTAGGGACCTGCCAGACTAATCTATCCCCAGTTTGCTGGCCATGGTCCTTTACTCTATCTGTCTTAGCATATTGATTTCTGAGCTGTCTTATTGGTTCCTAACATAATTATACCAGGAGTGGGTCTCTTAGTACAGCTAATACATTTACACCATGGCATCTAGGGAAGCTTATTACAGCAGTATCCGGTAGCACTGCTACAGTTAAGGGTGAGTTGCCATTTCCATTATAAACCCTATTTTTCAGGGGTTTGTGCCTTCGCTGTTTTAATCTATATCAGTCTAAAACAGCACAGACATTGTCAATCTGCATAAAAAGTATATGTTATTAAACACGTAAATCAATTAAAACTGTTAAAGGAAGAATTCTGGTGTGCATAAAAACATGAAGATGGTGTTAGAATATTGAAAGATTTATTTCCTCTGACTCTGTAAAACTGACAGCTTGTAAGCCAAAATATTTTGTTAGAAATGTAAACATTTATTTCACAAAATGTATCCTTGAGCATTTCAAAGACATAAAATCTTCACTGCATAAAGCATTATAATAAATGTGTAATTACTATTTTCACACAAGATCATATCCAAAGGATATGCAGCTCTGATGCAATGGCAACGAAAAAGCTTCATACAATGTATAAATAATTTGTTTTAGAATTTTAAATCAATTTAGTGCTGTGAAAGGTGTCAGATTAACAACCCTGGAAACTTAAGCCCTTTATTTGTCCACAGAATCAGTACGTTTGGGTGTCTGTGGTGGGGCAAACTGTGTGCCTTAACTGGAAGTGAAGGACTAAAAGTAGGGGTAAGGGGATATTTCAGCCTCTCTTTTAGTTAATCTCACCAACCAATAATGGTACCCATTTATGCTACTCCAATTTATGTTTGTTTGTTTGTTTGATTGAATGTTTTGTTTTGTAAAATGGTGACCAATCCACAGTTCACTGGAATGAGACCACTGATCTCTTGCATAAGTTCTGGACTCACCAGTACAAGAAAGATATAGACTTACTGAAGCACATCCAGCACAGGGCCACAGAAATGTTCAAGGGATGGGAGCATCTTTCATGTGACGATATACTGGCAGAGCTGGGACTATACAGCCTGCAAGAGAGAAGGCTCAGGGAGATCTTATCAATACTTATAAAATCTTGATGGGAGAGAATGAAGGACTCTTCTCAGAAGAGTGCACTGACAAAACAAGAGGCAATGGGGATAAATTTAAAAAATGTGAAATTCTGACTGAGCACAATACACTGTTTTATTGTGAGGGTGGTCAAACATCAGAACAGATTTCCCAGAGAGGCTGAGGAGCCTTTATCTGTAGAGATATTTAATACTCAACCAGACATGTACCTGGGCAACCTGTTTATGTGATTCTGACTGAGCAGAGGTGTTGAATCAGATGACCTCCAGAGAAGTTCCTTTCAATCTCAACCGTTCTGTTATTCTGTTTTTATTGAACCCTGTCCAATAATTCATTGTGGGTGAGGTGAATTAAACATTCAAATTCAATATGATACCTTTAGAAAGTTAACATCTAAACTGAAACCATTTAAATGATCAGCAAGATGAGATTGTAGATGTCAGAACTAAAGAAGATTCTCCACAATCAGTGGAGAACTGTCGCTTTATAACACATTTTATAATCTTTACCTAATTGTTGCCTTATTGAACCTCTTTATTGCTATCAACAGAACTACTCAAATTCCAGATTTACTGGAAATTTCCAGATCAAGGGAGTAAGCCACTGAAGAGCTCATCCTCTTCTCCTGAATGGAGGTTACTAAGTTAGAGACAAAAGTTTGTTCCAAATGCCACAAAATATTCCAAACCACTGGCTCAACATCTGGAGGTATGGACAGCAGAGGAGCTCACAGTAGTTCAGGAATCCCAAAGGATGCATAAAAAAGATTTCTCATGTCTGAAGTGACACAAGAACCATTGTTGTTGCTGGATGCAGGATGGTAAAATAATCCTGCACTGGGCACTGTAGCCCAGGACCACTACTGTGGTCACTAGAGATTTGCAACGAGGTAATAGGCTGGGGATACTAAAAGGAAAGCCTTGATATGATACAGGCATGTACAACAGCAGGTAAAGAAGCTGAATCTACAGTGTCTAGAGAGTGCAAATATAAACATTTTACTCACTGGCCACTATTAAAGGAGAGATTGGCTTGGCATGAAGAGATTTTGGACCACTCTGCATTTGTTCTCTTTCTTTCTCCTCTGATTCTGTTTCCCTCCCTTTCTCCTAGAGAAGTAAGAGCAACAGCAGCAAGTGTGGAAACGCAGCTGACTGCGTGGGGTCTGGGGTCCAGGACTGAGCCACAACCAGAAGGTATGAAAGTTAGGTCTCCTGCCTTTCTCCTCCCAGCTGTCTCTCCCTTTTACCCCAAAGTCTCAACTGAATAGGGGATGAGAGCTTTGGGATGTTTTCTAATTAAGTACCTTACACACAAAACAAAGACCAAACTCCCAACACCTTTTCCAGCAGTATGGGGCTTGTAAGATTAATTTCTGTATCAGCATTGTGAGGATTACTTCTTCAAAAGTTTTACATTTTCACTGAATATGTGTGTTCTGATTTATTTTTTTTTTTTTTACCTCTTATGTTCCTGCTTTATACTTCCAATTCTAAATTTGATTGTCCTCCCAGCACTTCAAAATTTTACAAATTAGTATTTATGATTTAGGATTGACTTTACACAGCTTGATGCTACTTACATACCACTGCCAATCTGCTCTGTTCAGGTTTGGGCAGATATCCCTCAGAATGCTATAGTGCTCCCTCTGAAATATCAAATGCCAATATTAATTCCTCTTTTTCCATCTGTGTTTTGATTATGAACTTTATTTAGAGATTTTTTTCTACCCCTTTTCCTTCACTCCACCAGTGTACATTCATGTTCTGTTGTGCTTGTGGCTAAGTACATCTATCTATATCAAAATCTTGCCATATGTTTTAATTACTGAATTCTTAAAACCAGAAAAAACTCCCATACTTCATATCTGTAATCACATGAGTTTAAACATTTCAGATTTTAAATCTGTTATCAGTGGAAAAAAAAAAATAAATTAGACACTAAGCTCCTGTTTCTTCTTTTTCTTGCTTCTACAATATGTATGATGTATTTTTTTATTGATTCTTACAGTGCTTAAAGAAAAATAGGTTTAATTTGACTGGACACTGTGTTAGCCTTAATGATGATTTATCCAAAACCTTTACATCATCCAGAGAAGTTTATGAACGGCCAGTATTCTAGCTAGTATATATATGTGCACTTGCATAAACAAAAAGATTAAAAAGTATGCAACATTCTCAAACATAATAAATCTCAAAGGATCACTGTGTGGATTTCTGTAAAGTAATCGCCTTCTAAATATCATTTTCACCTCAAAGAGATGTTGAAAATGTTGTGTCAACAAGTTCTGTAATAAGATTTCTTTTCCAAATCCAAATACACTCAGCAAGTGGAAGACATGAACTGCAGAAAAATCAATGAAAAAACTACATTTTTTTTTTAACTTCCCAAAATCATAAAACATAAAACTTGCTTCAAGCTTGACTAAAACAGTATAATTGACATCATGAACTATTCACATGAATGTAAGATTCAAAGATGCAGCCCTTAGATGTGGAAAATGCCTATTAGGTAATCAATCCATCTCCCTGTCATGGCTTTTGCATTTTTTAGTGATTTAGCTGCTCTATTTTAAGTGTCTTAATTGATGAGGTATTAAAAGCTTCATTAAGAAAAGAGGAAAAATGTTCAGGTTGAGCTTTGAGTAAATGGTTTATTTTAACAATAGAAATAATTCCAGCAAAACTTAAGGAAATACTTCCTTCCTTCTGTGTAAAATGTCATCAAATCTCATCTGAATCAGATTTCAAAGAAGTTACCATGCTGTGAAAAGGCCATAATAGCACACATATCTAAGAACTAGCAGACACATTGTAATAACATAATTCATAGTCACATACTACTGTATTAATTGGCAAAAAAATCCTCAACTTCGCATAGCGTGTCATAACAAAGAATTGCCAACAATTTATTTTAGTGTTCCTAACTATTGTCAGAATATAACCTGAATGTATTCCAAGCTACAACACAGAATTTTTCAAAGTCAGCCTGAGAAAAGGGGTATACATTTATCAATGTTTTTATTTTATTCACCGATACAGCAGCATTTGTGAAGATCTGTCTTTATTTCATTTTCAAGATTTTGTTGTTAATGGAAAAGCTGTCTTTTAAATTAGGGAAGTGTTCAGTTACAGGCCTGACAAAGATTGATTTAGTTCTATGCTTGGTCACTACTAGCAAGTGAGGACCAGAAAAAACCCAGAACATCACCGTAAAGATGGTGAGATAATAAGTAGATTTAAGAAGAAAAAATGGTTATATAACATCATTTCCTGTGAAGGTTTGGTCAGAAGACATCTGAAGTCAGTATGAACTTTTCCATTGACTTTAGTGTGTTTTGTTTCAAACACCAGTTACAAAACCCTGGTTGTGTGGCGGCACAGAGCTGTAGTGCTCAAGGAACAAACCCTGTCTGGGAGGTATGGGTAGCTCATGTCTTCCTGAAGAGATACTTTTGGACTGGGATCTTATGGGCTGGTGTAAAAGAAGGGAAACAACTTTTAAAAGACATTTTATTGAATGTGCATTATTAATGATAATTCCCAGTACTCTTTTATATTGCCTTTATAGCTGCTATTTCACCTTCAAGTTCAAGGTGAATATTATTGATAGATATCATTGGTAGAGATCTAACAGTTGTGTCAATGTTCATAATACTAATGTGATGAGAAAGCAAAGAAATTTGAAGAAGTCACGCCTCTTTGAAGAAGAACTAAACTACCTTACAACTACTAGAGCCAAGGAACTGAGAATAAGTGAGAATGAAAATCACATCATGTGAGGAGCTGTATCAGGTCTGGCCGAGCTGATTTACCCATAGCATCCCTCCTGGAGCAGTGCTGTTGTGCTGGGAGTGAGAAGGGTGTTGGTAACACCCATGTTGTGACTACCACTGAGCAGTGCTCACACAGCACCAAGGCTCTTTCTAACATTGCCCCTGAAGTGGGATGGGGGGGCAGGAGCTTGGGGGGAGCATGACCAGAACAGCTGACCCCAACTGACCAAAGGGATATTCCAGACCATGTGATATGAACTCAACTATAAAGCTGGTACAAAGGAGGCAGGGAGGGCTACTCCTTGGTCCTCTGGAGCAACCGCTATGTGCTTTGGAGCCCTGCTTCCCAGGAAGGGGACAGACATCACCTGCTAATGGGAAGAAGAGAATAAGTCTTTGGGGTTTTTTTCTTTGCTTCCATGAGCAGGATTGCTTGGTTTTTGCTCTCTAATTAAACTGTCCTTGTTTTTACACACAAGGCTTTTGTCTCTATCTTATTTTCCTTTCCCCTTTTGCTCTGTAGAGGAAGAAGAGGAAAAGGGGAGAGTGATAGAGTGGCTTGGTGAGCGTCACTTGCTCAGCCAGGGTCAACCCACCACAGGAGCTAAGATGTCAAAAAAAAAAGTGACCAAATATTAGTGAAATCCAGTGGAAAACAATCTGCCTCTTCCTTTTCTGAAGTGTTATTTCTAGTCTTCTAATTAAAGTTTGAAGGTCTGATTGGTGCCTGTATGTGTCCCCAGTTCTTAACAAACCATAACATGTGTATGCATAGATATTGGTATAGGCTACATAAATAAATCAGTGTGTTAGGAAATTATGTAATTAATGCTGCCTATACCAACACAGTATTATGTGACATTGACATTGACAGTGTTACCATACAGTCAAATTAGTCAAAGCTAATAATGCATTGTCTGTTCTTCAGGAACTTGATTTAAGACTATGTATTTCACTCCATGTATAACCTGAAACCCTTGATGTCAGCAGAACCCAATGGATATCATGGTTGGACAGATTAAGATCTAACCAAAAAGCCTAAGTACACTGGAAGAATCAGAGAGCTGGTGCTTGATGTTGGGTCTTTGAAAAAGGCATTTCTGAATAATTTTTGTGTGTTTCAGCCTTTCCGGTCTCTAAAATGCTTCTCCCTCACCTCAGAGAAGTCTTATCTGATGCTTATGATACTCTCAATTAAGAGATTAATCACTTTCTGTCCAGACAAGAACATGTTGATAGGAATCAGAGATAGTGGCATGTGCCAAACAATTATACTAAACTAATTTATCATTGATTAAGTTCTGTTTAAGACAGGTAACAACTGAGACAAACAAATAAACAAACAAAATCATTTTAGCAAATCGAATTAGTTAGGTTCATCCATTTGAAATCTGCATAAAATTCACCTGTAGCTCCAGCCTTGGAAGTCACCATTGCTGTTCTCAGCCACTATCCTCTCAGTCAGAGTTAAACAATTAACTGTGCTGTTGTATCATTAGAGGTGCATGGATCATCTTGTAGAAGTACTAATAAGTCTATCAACCCTTTTCCCCACTGCAGTCAATAGTTAGTCTTGATTCACAATGATATAATGGCCAACACAGATTGGATTTCTTACTGTAGCAACTAACTTCACTTTCAGTTTGAGTCTTCCTGCTGACAGTGTTAATATTTTGTGTCTCACAGTGAATTAAAGAAAATTAAGCACAAAGTGTGCAGTGCAATACATGGAAGTATTGAGAGCCTAATATACTGCAGTAAAGGTAGAAAACAAAACTTTTGAGTGTTTGCTTGCTGCAGGAATTTGTGTAAGTTGCTGATCTTCACATTTCAGAAAGGGGAAAATTTTAACATTCACCTGAGAGCAAAAGGGTTTCCAGAAGGCAAATGTAATTTCTAAAACAAACTAACATTAAAAATATACCAATCTTTCATGTAATATTTTTAGAAGGAAGGGATTTGTAATTGCAGTGAAGGCATCTACATAGCTAACTTCAATCAGTGGGTTACAGGAGAATCTGTAGCTTTGCTGACAAAAATGTGTCTCCAGCACAAAGTTTATTTTATTTCAGCTTGTAAATATTTAGATTTCACCAGAAATATTTAGATCTCACAAAAGAAAATTTAGGTCATAACATATTGACTCCTTTTTTTAATGAATTTGTGTGTGATTCAAATTTAAAAAGGTATTTTTGAGTGGGTTGAAGCTGATCTCTGTAGGCAGTATGTAAACCTAATAATCTGCATTCTAATCTAAACAAACAAACAAACAAAACCAACAAAAAAAACCACAAACCAACAAAAACAAAACAAAACAAAACCTTCATTTGCTTATTCTGCAATATAAAGAGTGAGGAAAGGTGTCAATTTTTGAAACTTTTGATTCATAAAAATTGTTAGGACCTGTTTATAGTAACATCCCTTTTAAACAAAGTTTAAGCTCAGTTTACAACTATTAACAGCTTTACAGTCACAGAAAATCTAGGTACAAGAAAGCATCCTGGAATTTCTGGAAATCCTGAAAAAGCCAAATCAAGCAGGTTTGCATTTACTTAAATTTTTCTTTCTTGGCCCTAGTATCTTCAATTTGTCAAACTTAATCAAATTGAGTGAACAAATTACAGTATAACAGAGGTGATGAAAACTGGTCAATGAGGAATAGAACATACCCCTTCATAGATCATCTATATAAGGCTTATAGATGACTGAATACCCAGTCGTGCTCTCCCTACAGGTCAGCTTCACACAGGCACTCAGTGATAGGTTCTGTGCAGAATAGAGATGAGATGAGTTCATGACATTTCAGATCAGCACTGATGTTGATTTGCCAAATGGAGAAATCCTTTTCTCATACCTCATTTAAAAAAAATATTTTATTTACTTGCAACATTTTATTTTCACACTTCCTCTTGATTGCTACCAAGAAATAGTGCAATTTTGATTTACGACCATAACCAACAACAGCAACAAAATAATAAAAAATTGTCATTATCACCTTTCTCCATTCTGCGTATGTGAGGGAACACAGAATTTTGGATAAAGCAAATAAAAGCCAGGCGGTCAGATAGAAACATCTGCTTGTACTTAAACTGGTCATTCTCTACACCAAGCAAGAAAGTGACTTTACATGCAGTAACATCTACATTGTTTACTTACATATATCTCATCTAGTTTTCCTCAGTAAGTAAACAAAAAAAAAAAACAACACAAAAAAAAGTAACCAGTTTCCTCCTGTCACCAAATCAAACTTTTTCTCTCAATATCAAATAGAACTTTCAAAGTTTGAACACAACAAACAACAATGTTAACTGTCAAGTCAGAAAAGCATGTGGTTTTGTTGTTACATGTGCTCTGTGAAAGCACTCAAAAAAAAAAAATCTAAGTTTTATATGCTAAATTAGTGTGCGGTTGTGTGTTTTTTAGGACTTCTGTCTATGGTTGGCATCCTCACGAATGGTAAAAGAATAGGCTTATAAAATCTGTGCAGTGTAAATTACCAGTGCATAAATATAACTTAATTTGTATAGAATATTTAAAGGAATTGTATTACTATTTTATAGCTTTAATTAAGATTAACTGAGAGTTGAGTAACAAACAAATACTAATGGCATAGAGGAATGGTAAGGAAGAAAGTATATGTTCTCAGATGGCACTTAAAACAGATAGTGTATGGAGAGATATAAATATTGAAGAATATTGCAGATGCTTGCAGCTATAGAGGGGATTCTGGCCCCGATGGTAACAACACAGAAAAGACATAAGTGGCCAGTGTAAGGGACACAACGGGGACAGCATGTTGAAAATAAAGGTAGGCCATGGATGCCTACAAGACCGCAACAAAACCAGTCAATCAGGAGATATGAGAAATGTAACTGTGCATTGCTGTATGTAACATGAGAGCTGGGGATGTTTCCAGGAGCACGGGGGTCTAGGATCCTATGCCAGGGAAGCATGGCATAAGGCTGAGGGTACCCTCTCAGGAAATTTGTCGGGCTGGGACTGTTAGCTCAGACAGAGAGCAGAACCTGGCACACATGAAGAGAGGTGAAATGTGGTGAGAGAAGGATTTTTAGATCCTAGAGCTGCAGCCCTAGCAAAGGTTCATGTCAAGGTTAAAGTGATAGAGATAAATGGGAAACAGAAGTCTAGAAGAGACTTGAAGGAAACAGATTTATGTTTCATGATTTTCATTCTGGTAAAATCAGAAAATGAAAAAGCCTCCACTGCTGTCTTGACAAAATTAGATCAGAGTAGATTAGACAAAAATATTTGTAGAATATTTTTATGTAACAATAGTACTATGTTCCAATGTCACAATAGTTATATTCCAAAGAATTATATGTCACCAGTACCTAGGACAGAACAGTGACAACTGGCTCACTAAGTTATGAATGTAAATTCATATTTCTCTGGTAATAACAACTTACTTCATCTTTTAGTGTACATTTTTTCTTCTTTACAGTTTAAGATGTTATATCTATATGAGAAATGGATATACTTATTTTACTATAATATTTATGATACTGTGCCCTATAATGGCATGCCAATGGGAGCAAATACATGCCTCTATCATACAGGGTATTAGAGACACTAAACAGACTTTTTCTGAAAAAAAATGAATAGATTAAAATGTAGTTTGTTTTAATGGAAAGGTAATTAAACCCAGACTATTTTTTTTTTCCCCTGAAAATTGAGTATTTATGGTTAAGAATGTACAAAGATACATACTGAACTCTTTCACATGACCACAGAAACCAATGACAGAACGTAAATTTTTAACACAGGACATGAAACTTCAACAGTGTAAAGAAAGCTCTGTTAATCTTAAACTACATTTTCTGCCTGTCTGTGGAATTTTTGCTCAGAGACTTCCCTGGTTCAGTCCCAAAAATTTACAGAAACTACATTTATGTACTTGAATAAACACTAGAAATTGCATCAGAACAATTAAAATTTACTTTTGAATTTCCTATGCCTCCAATTCAAACCATTTGCCATGTTGAAAATTCAATACCAAAGATGACAACACAGCGAACATACATTTTTATAATTCCTACTTTAACATAGAGCTTTTATATGTTTAAAATACACTGTCATGATTTATACCCATTTTGGAACTTAGCCACACACAGCTGCTTCTTCACTCCTGCCCCTGGTGGGACAGGGGAGAAAATTAGAAGAGTGAAAGAGAGAAAATATGTACGTTGAGTAAAAACAGTTCAACAGATAAAGAAAATCTGTCCACACAAGCAAAGCAAAACAAGGAATTAATGCACCACTTCACATGGGCAGGCAGATGTTCAGCAATCTCCAGGAAAACAGGGCTTCATCACATGCAACAGTTACTTGGAAGACAAATGCCATCATGCTGAACATCCCTCCTTCTTTCTCCTTCTGCCCACTTTATATGCTAACCATGACATCATATGGTATCGAATATCCCTATTTTGGTCATTTTTGGTCAGCTGTTCCAGCCGTGTCCACTCCAACATCTTGTGCACCCCCAGCCTACTTGATGGTGGACTGGTGTGAGAAACAGAAAAAGCCTTGACATTGTGTAAGCACTGTTCAGCAGTAATTAAAATGTCCCTGAATTGTTGATGCTGTTTCCATCAAAAATCCAAACTGCAGTTCCATACTAGCTACCATGAAGAATACTAGTTCTATCCCAGTAAAAAACAGCATATGTATGAATCAAGAGTGTATTTTCACCAGTTTGGGTTTGGTTTTGTTTGTTTTCTTTTTCAAGCAGGAGCCTTTACTTAGATCCATAGTGTAAAGTACCTTGAGTAGAATGAAAAAGAGTAAATTAATTCCAGTAGCTCAAAGACACAGGACATTATTTTCCTAAACAAACAAAAAAAAAAAGAAATTAAGGATCACAAGCCTTTTTTATATCCTTTTACGTTATTCATATGGAGCTTTTTTTTCTTTTTAATTTATGTCAGTCTACCTGCTCAGTGCAATTATTTAGAAATGTCTCAAATAAATTACAAAACTTTGTCTAAATATTGTAAACATGATAGTCAACATATTCTAGATAGTATTTTGCCTTCCATATT
Organism: Merops nubicus; assembly: GCF_000691845.1. Lineage (NCBI taxonomy): Eukaryota > Metazoa > Chordata > Aves > Coraciiformes > Meropidae > Merops > Merops nubicus. Next base: position 28,756 of record NW_008607310.1, on the reverse strand, counting down.
TTCTGCTTTCTTTTGGATATTTCATTCTGAATTTAAGGAATCGTCGGTTGCACCAGGCATCAGACTGTATTTTGTACATGACCCTTTCAAGTGGATACTTAGCTGCTGCTGTCAGATCAAATCGGACAACTTTTATTCTGCCAATATTATAAAGGTCTTCTTATGCATAAGTAAGTATCATATATCACAATTAATTAATTGCTTTTGATACACTTTCAGGTTTAAAATTGAGTGAAAGAGAATGGTGAGAGTCAGCAAAAAGATCTGGGTAAATATAAATTAACTTAAAACTTTGGACATTCATTATTGGTACTAAGCAGTTCTAAACTGCAGTCAATTGCAAAATGAGAGTTACCAACCTAGCTTTACATGCATGAAAGGGTAGCATGCTATCCTCATCAAGCTGACCCTAAGGGCTGCACTTTGTCCAATGTGTTGAACTACTTTCACTTTAATCAGTTTTAATTGAACTTCAAAGAATAAATTTAATGAATAAACTATTTAAGAAAAATTTTACAATGTAACTGAGAACACCATATGAAGTTTGCTGAATAAAAACTGAGCAAACTGAACAAGGTGATTCATACTTTTTGTTCACAGAAATGAATTCTTTACCACTGTTAATCACTTTGGATTTTGCTCAGATCATATAATCAGAGAATGCATAGGCATGCAACAGCTAAACCTTCTGTTTCAAAATAATATGCTAACAAAGCCTTCACAAACCTTAAAACAAATAAAACATGCTTACAAAATAATTCTACATGATAGTGCAATCAAAATCACAAGATCATACAGTATACATTCTTAAAATTTAAATTTCTTCTGACAACAATTTATGCTGCTATAAATTCCACTTACATCAAAGGAATATTGAACAAGTCTGAGAGAAGAATGAGATATTTTTAACTCATTTAACTTCTACTTGATAAATATGTCAAATGAGAGTTGAAGATCAAAAGGTGCCAGTTGCTACTGAAATTGTGCATCGATGACAATATTGTACTAATAGAGACTCTGTATCTCCTATGCAGAAGTTGATTTGTCAACTAGAGAGCCAAAGGGTGGTTAGCAAAACTCACTCACTCTTTAACAGTCCTACATGGCCAGGGCAAAAGCCTAATGGGGAATGGAGACTGACTGTGGACTGAAGTTATGCCAGCAATGAGTGTTGCCATACTGGACATACTAGAACTTCAGTATGAGCTGGAGTCAAAGGCAGCTAAGTGGTATGCTACCATTGACATTGCTAATACTTTCTTCTCCATTCCTACAGCACCAGGGTGTAGGCCAGTTTACTTGCACCTGGAGAGGTGTCCAGTATACCTGGAATCAACTGCCCCAGGGGTGGAAACCCAGCCCCACCATCTGCCATGGACTGATCCATACTGCACTGGAGAAAAGTGGAGCTCCAGAACACTTGCAATCCATTGATGACATCTTTCTGTGGTGTAGTAAAGCGGAATAAACTTTTGAGAAAGGTAAGAAAATTATTGAAATTCTTTTTGACACTGGATTTGCCATTAAAAGTAGCAACATCAAGGGACCTGCACAAGAGATACAGTTTTGGGAATTAAATGGCAAGATGGGCATCACCACATACAAATGGATGTGGTTAACAAAATAACAGCTATGTCCCCATGAACTAACAAAAAGAAAACACTATACTTTCTAGGCACTGTGAGTTTCTGGAGAATGCATATTCCTGTTTAGAGTCAGATGGTAAAACCCCTTTATGAAGTGACTCGAAAACAGAACAATTTTAACTGAGGCCCTGAACAAAAACAAGCCCTTGAAAACCTCAAACAAGAGTTCATACATACAGTAGCCCTTGAGCCAGTCTGAAAAGGGCAGAGCATTAAAAACGTGCTCTACACTGCAGCTGGGGGTAATAGTCCTACCTGGAGGCTCTGGCAAAAAGCACTGGTACCAATGTATACAAACCTAGTATTGAACGCAACTGCCCCCCCACCCCCCCCACCCCGCCGATGGCAACACGTCACTGTCACTCTCTGGCTGGGGAGCAGCCCCTGGGGAAAAGTCCCAGGCTGGACTCAGCCACAGACAGCAACTGGGCACAGGAGCTGGATTCTGGAACTCAGTTCAGGAACACAGGGCTCAGGATCAAAGGCAGGATGGATGAAGTCCTCCTCAGATGCCGGCCACTGCAGGAGCAGGCAGCAAAAGTGAGAAAGAAGGCTGAAGGGGCTACAGAAGGACTTGCCCCTCCTGATTCTTCAGCTTTTGTACTGAATATGGCAGACATGGGATGGAATACCCCACTGGTGAATCTTAAGGTCACTTTTCTTGTCCACTCCTCCCTGCAGGTGCAACTTTACTTTCTGTCCCTGTCCATGTGGGATCCAAGCTCAGCAGTGGCCTTGGTCTGCACACCAATCCCTGGCAGTAACTCTAAACATGAAGTCTTATCACTGCTAAAGCCAGACAGGTTACAAAAACACTTCTAACTTCAGACAGAGCAGTTAATTAGAAGAGCTTTAACTGAGAAGTTAAATCATTGAACAGAACCAGCCCTGTTCTTCTGCAAACCAGGACAGCCTACAAGGAAACTTCATTGTTTCTGTGATATTTGTTTACTCTTTCGCAATAATATTTTGTGTCATCAGTTTGTATAGTCACCAGAATAGTGTAATTTGCTCTCATTGTCTTTCAGAAAACATTGTAATTTAAATTGTAAAGGAAAAAAATGTTTTATCTTTTCAGATAAGAAAAAACAACTCAGTTCATGACAGCAGAAATTCAGGATGAGCTGATAAAATGACCTGCAGAATTAAGTACATTTTGTATGGAGAATCATCAAGGATTTAGATAGCTCTGATCTTCTGATACATCCCTTAATATAATTCTTCCTAGAAAGTCTGCATTAGGTAATTTCAGGAAAAATACCTTGCTTTTTCTCTGGTGTCACTGATAGAATTTTGGGGTTTTCAAACATGGGGAGCTTTATGCTTCCTGGAGTCTGCAGGTGACAGATGGAGTTCATCTGATTTAAAGGGGGAAAGGAATCTTTACGTATGAGCTGACTGGGCTCATTAAAAGGACTTTAAACTAGGTTCAAAGGGGGAAAGGGATAAAACGGGGCCCACTAGAGTTGTGCCTCAGGGTGGCAGGCTGTGGTTGGGAATGAAATCATTAGCCGGGCTCAAGTGCATCTACACTAATGCAGGCAGCGTGGGCAACAAACAAGAGGAGCTGGAAGCCATTGTCCAGCGTGACAGATATGATGTAGTCACCATCATGGAAACATAGTGAACTGACTCTCATGAGTGGAGTGCTGTAATGGATGGCTATAAGCAAAGTCCTAGAGGGCAAAGGGGTCCCAGAAGGCTGGACCTTTTCCAAGAAGATTTTCTTAGGTACACAAGAGCAGGCTGTCTCCATGTGTCATAAGACAAACTGGTGAGTAAAATGACCCGTGTTGGCTCAACAGGGAGTTTTTTCTGGGACTTAGGAGAAAGAGGAGACTCTACTACCATTGGAAGAGGGGGCAGGCTTCTCAGGAAGTGTACAGGGACTTAGATGTCGTGTGAAGGGAAGGGGGTAGGTGTAGGAAAGGGAAAGACAAATTTGGTAAGAGACAAATCCCCTTGCTTTCTAGCTGGTCCTCAGATATTAGAGGGGCTAGTGGTGGATGAACTTGTCTCTTAATAGGTTCCAATGAGAGCCATGACTGTAGGTCTGACACCAGATGCATGAGCAGCCTGGTGCTGTAGGCCTGTCTGCATTCGACAGAAGCCGTGGGGGGCACGAGCAGCATGGGTTGGTCACACCCCACAGACAGGTTCTTTGTAATTTGGTGATAAGTATACTAAGCTGCAGAATAGCTGCATAGCTCTAAAATGCAATTGTAATTACAATAATAATAATAATCTCCTGGGGAAAATCACTCGGCAGAGCCGAGGCCGCAAATCTTCCCCAAAGGCGTCCCTGCTGGGGAGGGGCGAGGAGAACAAACCCATCGGTCAGTCCCTACGACTTGGTGCCGAATTCTCGTCCCTCAGACTGGGTCCGAAAGGGATGAATTTTATACCTTTTTTCTGTTATTGATGTGTAAAGTGTGGGGATGGGGCTGTGGGCAGACAATTGTTCCATGTAATCAGCACAAAAATTCCTTACCTGCATCTGCATCTGCATCTGCATCTGCAGGGAGTAGACAACTGCCATTGTGAGATAGGTGAGGAAATGGGGTAGGCAGCCTCCACTGCATTCCACCACATTCCTTATCCGGGCGTCTAGTACACAGACCACTGAATCTTCATCCAGCCCCTGTGACCAGCTCTTTGTTTGCAGTGTCCAGCTTTGTGATTTGTGCTTGTTTTGTGCTTCAAGAGTCCGACATTAGGTCATACAGAAAGAACATTATGGGGGCAAAAGCTCAGCTAGTACTCAACCTGGACACTGCTGCAAGGGATAATAAAAAGTGTTTTTACAAATGTATTACCAACAAAAAAAAAGGACCATGGAGAATCTCCATCCCTTATTGGATGCAAGGGGAACATTGTTACCAAGGATGACAAAAAAGGCTGCGGTACTTAGTGCCTTCTTTGACTCTTTAATTGGTCCAATTATTCTCATGGTATTGAGTCCCCTGAGCTGGAAGAAAGGGTTGGAGAACAGAATGATCCCCTCATAATCCAGGAAATAGTAGTGAAGGATCTGCTAAGCCACTGGACACCCACAAGTCTATGGGGCCAGATGAGCTCCATCCAAGAGTGCTGAGGGAGCTGACAGAGGAACCTGAAAAACTTCTCTCCATTATTTACCAGCAGTCCTGGTTAACGAGGGAGGTCCCGGATGACAGGAGACTTGCCAATGTGACACCTATCTACAGGAAGGGCAGGAAGGAGTATCTGGGGAACTCCAGGCCTGTCAGCCTGACCTCAGTACTGGGCAAAATTATGGAATGGTTCATCTTGGGGGTGATCACATGTTGAACAACAGGGCGATCAGGTCCAGCCAGCATGGGTTCATGAAGGCCAAGTCCTGCTTGACCAACCTGACCTCTTTCTATGATCAGATGACCCACCTAGTGGATGAGGGAAAAGCAGTGAATGTTGTCTACCTGGATTTCAGTAAGACATTTGAGAGTTTCCCACAGCATTCTGTTGGAAAAGCTGGCAGCTCATGGCCTAGAAAGGTGGAGTCTTTGCTGGGTTAAAGACTGGCTGGATGGCCAAGCCCAGAGAGTTGTGGTGAATGGAGCTAAGCCCAGGTGGCACCTGGTCACAAGAGGTTTTCCTGAGGGTTTAGTTTTGGGAACAGTCTTTTTTAATATCTTTATCAATGACCTGGATGAGGGCAATGAATGCACCCTTAGTAAATTTGCAGATGACATGAAATTAAGTGGGAGTGTTGATCTGCTTGAGGGTAGGAAGGCTCTGCAGAGGGATTTGGACAGGCTGGAGCAATGGGCTGAGGTCATTTATATGATCTTTAACAAGGCCAAGTGCCAGGTCCTGCAATTGGGTCACATCAACCCCAGGCAATGCTCCAGGCTTGGGGAGGTGGAAAGCTGCCTGGTGGAAAAGGACCTGGGGGTGTTGGTGGACAGCCGACTGAACATGAGCTAGCAGTGTGCCCAGGTGGCCGAGAAGTTCCAAGGGCATCCTTTTCTGGATCAGAAACAGTGTGACCAGCAGCAGCAGGGGGGTGACCATGCCCCTGGACTCAGCACTTATGAGACCACTCCTTGAGTACTGTGTCCAGTTTTGGGCACCACAGGATAAGGACACTGAGGTGCTGGAGCGAGTCCAGAGAAGGGCAACGAGGCTGGTGAGAGGGCTGGAAAACATGCCCTATGAGGACCAGATGAGGGAACTGGGATGGTTTAGTCTGGAGAAGAGAAGACTGAGAGGTGACATTATTTCTCTCTACAACTACCTGAAAGGAGGTTGTAGTGAGGCTGGTGTTGGTCTTTTTTCCCATATTACTGATCATAAGACAAGAGGAAATGGCCTCAAGTTGCACCAGGGGAGGTTTCAATTGGATATTAGGAAGAATTTCTTCACTAGGAGAGTGGCTAGACACAGGAATGGGTTGCCCAGGGAGGTGGTGGAGTTATTATCCCTGGAGGTGTTCAAAAAATGGCTAAATGTAAACATTTATTAATCAGACAGTCAGAAAACACCTCCACGGTGTATCTCCCTGATTGGTGTTTCAACTGCTTTAGTACCATTTCTAGTAAAGGAACAAAATGAGAAAGAATAGAGGCACAGTACAAAATACTGCAGTGACTGGGTTCCTGCACAATTGATATAGAATCTTACAAGTTACCTAAATAAGGACATGTCCATTTCAAAGACAGTAAAGACATAATGACAGTAGTTTCAATGATTATGGATAAATTCTTAAGCCTGTGGAAAGTCTACATAAAACAGAATCTAAGATGATAAAGGTAACCCTCTTGCTTAGAGAGCGCCATGCTAATAAAATGGTTTTCCAGAACTGATGTTAGAGTGCTCATATTAAATGTAAGAAATATTTATTTAAAAAAAAAAAAAAAAAAATTAGCTAATGTTATCTTTGAAAGAAGATTTCTGTCCAAACATTTGAAAAAAAAAATGTTTTAAATAATAGATATCATAGTATTTGCACAAGTGTAGGAGCCCTCTACAGCTACAGGTACTGTCTTTGCAGCTGTTATCCTCTGCTTTCAATGGCTATTGCTTTGTTTGGGGTAGGAAGACTTTTTCAATTAATTCTTTCAACAGATGTTTTCTAATCATTTACTGTTCCCTGTGCCCTCTTTCTTTCTTCTTGTCATCATCTGATTCCAAGCACTTCTGGAGCACCAGGAACCTGACTTAAGCTTTCTTCCTGTCCTGCTGGTGACATTTGCCATTTCCTTTTCAAAGGGGTATTACCTATAGGGCAGGGTGTGACAAACCTTTGAAACTGATGCAGCTCTGTGTTGTGATCAATGGCTTGAAGTCCAGATGGAGGCCAGTGACAAGTGGATTTCCTCAGGGGTCTGTTCTGGGTCCAGTGCTGTTTAACATCTTTGTCAGTGACATGGATGGTGGCACTGAGCGCACCCTCAGCAAGTCTGCTGATGACACCAAGCTGTGTGGTGTGGTGGACTCACTTGAGGGAAGGGAGGACATGCAGAGGGGCCTTGACAGGCTTGAGAAATGGGTCAATGCAAACTGCATGAGGTTCAAGAAGTCAAAGGGCAAGGCTCCATGCCTTGGTCTGGCCAATCCCAGACACAATTACAAACTGGGTTGAGAGCTTGTTGAGAGTGGTTCTGAAGAGAAGGACTTGGGGTGTTAATTCATGAGATGCTCAACCTGAGCAGGCAGTGCGCTCACGCAGCCCAGAAGGCCAACTGCCTGCATCCTGGGATGCATCCAGAAGGATGCTTCAACATAGGTCTGCTGGAACAAGTCTAGAAGAGGGCGAGAAAGTTGATCCAGGGGCTGGAGCATCTCTGCTATGACGATAGGCTGAGGGCACTGGGATTGTTCAGCCTGGAGAAGACTCCGGAGGGACTTTATAACTGCCTTCCAGTACCTGAGGGGGAGATACAGGAAGGCTGGAGAGGGACTTTTCACATGAGTGTCCAGTGACAGGACAAGGGGAAATGGTGTTAAACTGAAGGAAAGTAGGTCATGAAGAAGACTAGATCTTAGGAAGACGTTCTTCAGTACTAGGGTGGCAAGACTCTAGAATAGATTGCCCAGGCAGGTTGAGGATGCCCCCTCCTTGGAGGTGTTCAAGGTCAGGTTGAATGAGGCCTTGAGCAATCTAGTCTAGTTGAGAGGCATCCCCACCCATAGCAGGGATTTTGGATTAGGTGATCTCTAGGGTCCCTTCTAACCTAAGCCATTTTATGATTCTATGATGTATTTTTAAATGTTTATTACCTGTCTACAAAACCATATTGATATCAAAGGTATTTTCTTTTCAAAGAACAGAGTAGAGGTGCAGCAAATGTTCTTTGAAGAGAAAATGTGCCATTGGGAAAGGAAGACAACTCAGGCAGCTCAAATCATCCCAAAAGTGTTAGGGAGCCATGGAGGACATCTAAATGGGAAAATCCAGGTGGTAAGCAGCCTGAGCAATTAGTTTAAGAGAACCCCTTTTCCACAGAGAAATCCTCCAGAAGAAGTAGGAGCTTTTGGGTTTTTTTTCACAGTTAACACAGAGGGATCAAGCTCACACAGTTCTGAAAGTCCTGAAAAACAGAAGGGGATAACTAAAAAGTCTAAGTAAAGAGTAGAAAATGCATTAAGACATTTTCCTTTTCTGGTATATAAAATGAAGAGGGCAAAGGAGAGCAGGAAACTGAATAATAACTCATGTGTAAGATTCAAGTTTGAATGGCCAGATTCTTTCTAACTACATGGAGCTTGCAGCTTTAATTATATAGAGCGGTTTTCTCTTGCTATTAAAAAGCTGTCACCTTTCACTTCAGAGGTGACTACATTTCAGTGAAAGTGAACGATAAGCTATTTGTACTTTGTTATGTGATGCACCCAATCACCATTTAAAGAAAATTACTATTGTACATGCTTTGTATCTTGTAAAGTCCTTTGAAATAAACGGTGAACTATAAATAAAATATTAAAAGGTCTACTGATGTAGAACTACATAGTCTTGGTAAGTATATGTTTATTGGCAGGTAACTAAAAGGAGTCATCAAATCAGAGTAAAGATCTTATCCCAAGAATTTTATAATCATATTTAGACCATTAGTTTGTGAGGTATTTGGATGACTAAATATTGAGAGATACTAACAAAGATAAATACTGGACCCTGTTTCTGCATCAATAATATGTAAAAGGTATACAAACAAAGATGATGGCAAGAAAGAAGTTTCTTTTTAAATATAATCTTTGTAAATAATAATAATAAAAAAAAGGACATATCTCAGCCTGAAAAGGGTTATTTAGCTATACCTGGTCTTTGAAGTTAGTTGTCTACAGCTATATTCCTACTGCACCTGTACAGAAGGTACTCAGGGGAGAAGAGCAGTAGCTGATGTTATGGTGAGGCCTTTTAGGACTTCCAGGGACATCCATCTAGACAGCTTCTTTATTAGTATAGTATGAATGTGTATATATGAGAACACTTTTTGATAGCCCCGTATGCAATTTGCTAGTTACATTTACCTCCCAATAAACCTAATCAGGGTATCAGCGAACCCTCTTCTCAACACAGTCTTACAATGCAAATCATTCTTTCCTGTCAGCTCCTAAATCCCTAGAAACCTTCAGAAACTAGAAGGGAGGAAGAATGGTTTGTGAGTGGAGTTTTAGGCAAACAAGTTTCAAGTAAATACTTACACTTAAAGTACTTTCCTGTTTATTCCTTCCAGCTCTGCATGGCCCCATACAATACTCCTTTCAAAACACCACCTGCTTGGAGGAGGACCACTGACTGATTAATCAAGCCTGGGGGACAATCTTCCCTATTTGAATCAGCATCACATTTGCCATCTCTATCCACTTGATGTTTCAAACCATGACATTTCAGCAACAGCAAGTATGATTTGAGTTCCACATGACAGCTTGAAAGGATCAAGCATGGAGATGTTTGTCTGCTAGTTCCCTGAATTTTTTTAAGTAAAGTTTCCCCTAATCAAAACAAGGTAATTATGCTCAGTAATTTTTCCAAAGTATCCTTATGGAGCTTGCTATTCAGTGAGAATTACTCTGGGTTTAGATTGCTAACTTAACTGCAGACAGCTGATGAACTGTCACAGCCTCTTCTAGTTCCTGTGCAAAAAAGACATATGCTCAGAATGTACTAGAATATGGTTTCAGATATGAGATTGAGGTATTTCAAAGCCTGTTGTTCAAGGAATGTTATTCTAGATTCAAGCTAAACTTAGATATTACTTTAGGTGAACTATATCCTTTCCAAAGTTGGAGTGCAAACAGAATCAGCTATACGAAATAAATTCTTCCTTATATTCTTCTAGCTGTTCAATACCACTGCTTTAATGAATCTGAATGACAGAGAAATCAATGGATTTCTGTTTCAAAAGGCCTTCACACCAGGTCTTTACTCCATTTACAGTTAGCATTTCTGATGTAGAAAATTACTAAAATCATTTCAGGAGCTGAGTGAAAGGAAATCTGCAATGCTTACTCTGAGGCAGAAAATCATGTAAAATTAAATAGAACTGATAGAACTTTGGCTGTAGGAAGAGTAGGAACTTAAAAAGAGAAAGCAATTGATTTTCTCACTTGCTGGAAAGTACCATCCATTTGATTCAATCTTTTGTGATGGTAGTGTTCCAGAAAATGTATAGCTCAGACTTAAGATCCTTCCACCATCCACAGGAAGAAATGGAGAAAATTGAATGAGGTGATGTATCTGACCCAAGAAAGTCTCGAAATAGTGATGTGGCTATTGTGTTCTGCACTGAAAGACCCTCAAGATTTTAACCAAAAACTAGTTCATCCATTCAGGAGATTCAGAGTTGCCACATGTCAACCTCTCCGTGACTGGGTGACTTCAGAAATAGGAGGAACTATCCGAATATATTGGATATATATTTGAATATATACATATATATAGATTCGAGGAACTATAACAATTCTATCAACTGCTCTGACTCGGACAAAACATCACTCTCAACATACTCCCACTCCTTGAATGAATCATTTAAGATATCATCCCATACTCTGTTTCCTCAAAATGTCTGTTTTGGCCTATGGGCAGATAAACTGCAAGAAAGTGTTTCAATGCAGTCTGTCAATACAATGACCATGTCCTTACAATGTGAATGAGTTTTCATGCCATCTAGAGCTTTGATACAAAATACGTTGATGATATCATCTACTGTTAGCTGCATATGCTGACTCAAATGCAAACATACAGTCTTGACTAATGGATTTGTGGATGAGGGAGGGCATTGATTGCCTTTTACCTTAGCTTTATCAAGACTTTCAACACCACCTCTCTCAATATTATCATATGTCACACCCTGGATCAGTCTAAGAATGAGTGGGATGATAAGGCTTAGCGAGTAGTAATTAATGGAGCATGCTCTGACTGGAGTCAGGGAACCTCCAGAACTGCAGGGGTCTGTGCTTGTGCCTCTTTCTGCTGTCTTTGTCGATGATAGCACAGAAGGTACTGAGTGCACCGCCACCAAGTTTACAGATAGCATAAAACTGGTGGGACCAGATGACACACTTGAGAGCAGAGAAGTCACTTGTTAACTTTCAAAGTATTGAGGATCTTTCTGGAGAAGAGTATCTGCTAATAGGGATAAAGAAAGCAGGAGCTGAGGTCAAGATTTCTAGTGTCATACTGAATGGTATAATGTTGGACTAGAAGTGACTTATGGTGAATTTGTTTTTTAACAGTGAAGGCCCTATGTAAAACATCTTGCAGACTGAAAGACATGAATCAGTCTCTTTCTGAAGTGACAAAATCACCACTGCAGATATTATCAATCATTACCCAGACTGCTGATTTATCTTTCAAAACATCTTACATCAATTTTGGATCTCCAGCCTTTGTAGGATTTGGGAATTTTTGTGTGGGGTTTGTTTGTTTATTTTATGTATCATGACACAGTCACAGAATCTTGTCCCCCAACATTAATAGAAATGCATATTAAAATCCTGTTATGGCATGGCCTTATAGGAAGCACAACCAAAGAAACTCTATACTAATACCATCTATTCACCACTTCTCAGAGTGTTATTCCATGTGGAAGCATGTCAATTTGTTCATTAAAAGATATAGAGCCAGAAAAGGTGTTGATATAGAATGAAAAGGAAAATTGCTTTGTGCCTTTTCAATGGACCTTCCACAAAGATTTGTCTCCGTGCTGATGAACAGGCAGTCAATGACCCCAAAGAAGTTGTTTTCATCAGTACACAAGCTTTTTTGACTTTAGATAGTATGAAAAAGAAAGAAAGCTGAAGGAAATTAAGTCTCAGAAGGCACTCATAATACTTTTGCCTTGTTTTGTTATTCAAATGGAAGATTTACATTGATTGAAGTTTTGCAGTTTAATGACTGCAGCACTTCATTACTGAACAGATTTTTTTTCCTCAGACAGGACATCGTCAGTTGTGAATTGGACCACCTTCAGGAAACTAAACCGTTGCAACCTTGATTACCCCTGTAACACAACAACCACATGTACTAGCAGCCATATCTACAGTATTAAATGGGGTTTAGAACACAGCTCTTTCATTCTGAAACATTCCTTCAGCTATTACCTGTAAATAATTACAAAACTCTTGAGAAAAAATTAGGAGAAGAATTGGTCACGTGTATCTTGGCAAATGAGCAAGATATCTGAAATTGGAAAGGGATATAATTTCTTGGTGAAAGAACCGTTACACCTGTCATCTCTAATAGCAGAGGATTTTCTGCTTGTTCCTTGTTATCCATTGCCATAACTAGAACTGTCACAAGTTATGATGGATCTGAGTCCCCAGATATAAATTAATATTTCTTTCAAGACCTGGAGTTTCCTACCAATGTGTCTGAACAATGATTCAGAGGAAGAGAGCTTGGGAAGAAGTCATGGCTGTTGAGGTCTTCTTAAGGTAATGACTATTAGAGAGGTATGATGCAAACTCAAAAGCCAATAGACAGGCAGCAGGTTCACATACAAGTTCAAGATATCTTATTCTAAGAATGAGCCTTCAACAGTCTAATGTGAAAATATATTATCTTGGATGCACTTCTGAAGGTGCAAAGTCATTATTTTCAGGGGATTTCCATTAATATCATCATGTGAAGATAATTAACAATTTCAGAGTGCTTGATCTTCCCTGTAGTGGGGTTGTACAGTTTCCATTTTGGAGGCTAGAAACAGGGTCTCTGTTGTTCCACTCTATTTGCTTTAAGAGGTCAAGAATAAAAGGAGTGAAGAGTATAGAAATCTGATTTACTGGTACCAGATGATACCGCTAGTAAACATTCGTACCACCATGTAATTTTATGTAATTTGCTCACATGGGTAAATACTAGCAACATTATTCTCTTTTATGCAACAGACAGGGAAGGTGACAAAAATTTATTCCCCCTCATTCAAATGGTTGATGACAATTGAGAGGTAAGTCTACTCGTGAGGCCTGCCACTTCCACATAATTCACAGAACCTTTCATTTTCCCAGTGTCTGGGATGAGTGTGTTTGGGTTTTTATTTCCTTTTTGTGTGTGTGGCTGTTTATTATTATTGTTGGTTGCCTTGTTTGCTTGTTGGTTTTTTTGTTTGTTTTGTTGGGTTTTTTTTTTAATTTTATTTATTTTCATTTTGGGAAAATCATATAAGGCAAAAAAACCCATCTCAAAGCTTTCTGCCTATCGCAACGTGCAAGTCTTCAAAGAAAAATAAATCAAAACACAATGTCTGAGAAATCGTTCACTGGAGAAAAAAGCAGAATTTCTCCAAAAAAAAAGAAAAAAATGTGTAAAGGAATTTAATTTGAAAAAAATGTCATATATAAAGTAAAATGAACCAATCAAACACATATTCTGAATCTGGTTAAATGGAATGTGAACAATTGCTCTCAGAAAAAGAAAATTGGAATATGCATGAGGTATTTCAAAAGAGGACAAAACGCTGTTCATAGAACCAGGCATGAAAGGAACTGTTGAGGCAAAATTACCCCCAGGTAATCAGCCCCAGCATAGACACATGCAAATTAGTTGCACAGGTACTTTTAATGGAACTTACTCTGCAGCACAAACAGCTGTATTACTAGATGGAAAAATACAAGATGGAGACAGCAAAGAAGAGTCATGAGACAGACTAGGTGTCAGGGAGAGCTGCTGATGCTCCTCAGAAAGCTTCAGAAGCAAAGGATTAGGGGAGGTTTGTACAGGTGGAGCAGCCACAAGCAGCCAAAAGGCTGAGAGTGGACACAAACTGGAGGCAATCGCTCAAGTCCTTTATTACCTGGTTCCCTCTTCAGGGAGACCTATCTGTGCTGTGAAGAATGACAATATAGCAAAGAACCTGAGCTAACGTGCCGGTTTCTGACAGAACACATATGTTCACGTATATGGGAAAGTAAAAGGACTAGTAGTTTATTATGGTCTTGTGTAATACCTGAGATGGAACTTTTATATTTATTTTCAACATCTTTTCAGGTTTGCAAAATACATTATGAAAGCCTTTGCGTTACTGTTCTATACTAATATTTTCATCAGGAAAGGCTAAAATAGGGCTTTTTATATAGTAACATAGAAAAGCAAACCCAGCAAAATAGCCTAATAATTAATTCAGGAAAACAAAGTCTTTCATCCTTTGTTTTAATGCTTACATTTACCACAAAATAAGGATGAAAAGAGCAAAGTAAAAGTACAATGATAAACCACAAACAATAAGATAATAAATGTCATCACTTCTGTGAAACAGGAAATAAGAAAAAGCAAACCATTTGATGCATGCTGAGGGATATGCTTCAAAAATAAGTTTATCTTTTTAGTTTTGCATCTCGTGCTATAGAGCAGCCTCATCTTTGACAGGGTTGCAATCATGTGAGACAATGTTTTGGTAGGCAAATTCTTCAGAAGCACAAAAAAAAATATTTTCAAATAAAACCACTGTTTGAAGTGACATAGACTCTTCTTAAATTTGCTTTACTTACCAACTCTATAGTCATGCATTTTGTCAGCCCCTTTATATATAGCTAGGGGGGTTGCAGTGCTATGAATGTACAGTAAGTTCTTGCATTTTACTGCATTTAATATAGCACTGCCTCTTGTACTAAAGCTATTAAGCCTCTTGATCTTACAATCTCCTGCTGCTGCAACAACTGAGTGGTACATTTCAGTACTAAGGAGGTATATCACTCTTCTCCTTTGGAGTCTTCAGAACTCTTGCTACAGTGATAGTTACAGAGGTTTAATGCTGTTATGAGCACCTAGTATGGACAACTGTCATAATTTAATTAGCTGCACAGTACGGTGTATATTAGTCAAGTATCTATGTCTTTAAGGACCATATGTTACCTTTGTGGCTTAATACAAATCTTTGTAGTACAAAATGTAAGGTACCATATAATTGTTTTCTTCTGTCACTGATAACATGTTTTCTCATAAAGGACCGTTTAAGAGATTTGCCTTAATTCATTTTTGTTTCTTTCATGTTATTTGCATGTTTTTATAGGGACACCACTGCCATTGTTCCAAACTTACTCTGCAGACATATCATAGTTAACACAAGTCAAGGTCCAATTAAAGCCTAAAGTGCTTTCTTCTATACTTTCCATATATACACTTCCAGACAAGTCATGCTGTTCTGAAACACTAGAAGATGAAAGCATGCCATGGAGCATTTATATATTCAATCTTTAATGTGCCTGAGTGGGATTCACTTGACCACCTATAGCTAACCTGTAGATACTGAATGATACTAAATGAGCTGTGTGTACAGCTCATTTATCTGGTTTGCTTGTGTAGTCTCTAGAGAGGACATGCACTTCTGCAGTGTGATTCACCTAATCATTCCTTAAAAGTCTCTCTTTCTTTGACAATACAGGGAAGCTGGGGAGATGATTAGTTCAAACAGTAAAGCTCTGGCTGTCTACAGTCATAATGTTGTAAGCAACTAAAGGGTGATTCCAGCCCACGTGAGGTATGACCAAATATGCCATGGTGAGGGCAATCTGAGGTGAGGCTGCACATATCACATCGGCTCTCACTATTTGAGACACCAGGGCTGAAGGAAGGACCCTCAAGGTCTCTCACAACCCTAACTATACTCTGCACACGAGAGCAATGCGTTACTGTTGGACAGGTTAGCAGTATGTATGTAGACGAGCGCCAGATACACTGCATGTCCATGCTAGACCCAACAAAACCACTGTGCTTCAGAATTTACCTCAAGGCCTTAGCTGGGTGGGGATTCATGACTAAACAGACCAGATCTGAGGTGAGTTTGGACACGAAACACTTACCAAAATAATATATAAGAAGCGTAAAGTCATACTTCGGTGTCACAATAATTACACTGTTTGCAGCAAACAGATAGATTGTACCCATATTGTACCCTAAGCACAGCTGCACTCCAGAGACCTGGACAAGACTGGGTCACAGCAACCAAGAAAAGAGCAGGCATTAATTTAGTGTTTCAGTCACTAGAAAAAATTAACACCTCTTACAAATGAAGGTCAAAATGTCTTATTCAAAGATACAGAAAAATTCTATGAATTTGAAAGCAATATAACCCTCTCTATAGCCAAAATCATGGCTGTTTATATGTAGAGAAAGCTTACTAGTACAATTATATTTAGTGTTGCTTATGGAAAAGAGCATAAGCACATTTTTCAGGTTATGCAGTGCACCAAGTGTAATAGTGTCTTAGGTTGAGTATAATGTCAGGTATTCTTATGCGTCTCTTTTTACTGGCTATCCAGCATGGACAAAAATTTTTAGTACTATGGTACAGCTCTTGGAGATTCGCCAGTTACTTAAATGTCAGAGTCCTCTGGTTTTGGGGCAAAAAAAAAACCCCTTGCTGCACTCTTTTCCTACTTTTGATTTGTGAATTCTGTGTGGTCACACTATGCATAACTGTGCAATGGCAGGAAGTGGAACAGTTCACCACCAACTCCTCTGCAACCACTGAATGGTTCCTTTCCTGAAGCAATTAATGTAATTTTCCCTGCTAAGGAGGGCATAATCCATAGTAAAAAGTGGAATAGTAGTTTTATAATATTATTAATTCATTTAATTTTGCCTTAATTAGAATTTTCAGTATACAAAAGGAAGTCATCCACTAGCCATCTGTTCTTATATATTGCAGTCATTGCTAAATTATCCTGTATTTAACTTGTGTAAATAAGGTTAGCATGGGAGCAACACCGTTGCTTCTCTCTGTACTATATCCATTTAAGAGTGTATTTCATTTCTACCGAAGAGGATTTCATAGGCAGAATCAACTTCTCTTAGAGTGTAGAAGTCTGATGCTGTTCCTTACTAAGACTTCCTGTCAGTGTTAAGTTAGAATAGTAAGGAAGGAAAAAAGCTGATAGTTGAAGAGTACATTAAGTAAGCAGTTTATAAAGATGACATTCTATATTAGTGAATTCTGAATATTGTAATTCTCTACTTTTATACCTCTAAGGTAATTTCAACAATTAATGAGTATATAAGGAAAGATCTCAAATGGACTACAGAAGTTCTACACTACTGTGGTAGCATAAAATAACAACCTTAGCATGGAGTTTGTGAAGGAGAACTTTTGTTGTCATGCAATTTCTATAGAGGAACTCATATAAAATGGAACAAACACTTTACAAAATCTCAGCATTGCCTTGCAGAAATCCAGGGTACATAATTATTCAGAAGCAGCAAACTAAATTATCATACACAGACAACAACAGTAAAAAAACCCATTTGTTTTAGTGGAGGAAGCCGCTAAAATTACATAATGGCTTAACTTCACGTGCCACCCTGCACTCCATTTGGAACTGGAAATAATGCAGAGGTGACAGAAATCCACCTTAACTCTTCCCTTACACAGGGCTAAAAATTATGACATGTCCAAAGTTACATTTGCAGTATCTTTGCATTTCAATGCTTTTCAAGCTTTATACCACATCCTTTCCAGGATGGTTGTAGATAAGAATGACAAGGATTAGGGACAGAATCTCTTCATAAACAATTGAGATTGCTGGTACACTGGAAGTCACACTCAGGCAAGGAACTAAATTAAAAACAGAAATTAAATCTTAATGCATTAAACAGCTACTTTCTTAATGAAAATAAGTGTTTATTTACATAGTTATAGTTAGAATCTCAAAAGTATATTTTCCTTTTTTTTCCAAAGATAAGTCATTCTGTGAACACTGTAAGTGAGTGCTAAACTGGGAAAGGGTTAGGATTAGGCATTTCTTAATTCACAATTCAGATTTGGTCTGAGTTTATTTGGGTGGGAAGAGGTGACATAGAGGTCTCAAAGAAACACGTGCTGTTTCTATTGCTGTAATATACCCCAAATTTCCCTCTACTCTAAATTTTATTGGCATCCAAATCAAACAATTCCATATGGAGAAGTCTTAAAAAAAATGAAGCCCTTCTGATTTAATTTCCAACTTAAAAAACTTTTAAACTAGAAAATTGTTCCACAGAACCAGATTTATTACTAACACAGTTTCATTAAATAAATATGTATCACTGTAAAAAAAAGAAAAAAAAAAGGCAATAACTGCTTTGAAGGGCTAGATTCAGTATACACTAAAACAAATTATAGCTGTTCTGGTTCTTCTATTCTTACTTGTAACCAAATAAAAAATTCTCTAAATAATAGGAGCATTTACATCAAAGGGATCTTCCAAAAAGTTAATAAGAAGCAAGGAAAAGAGAACTAGAAGCAAAACAAAATTAAACCACCAATAACAATAAAAAAACCCTCCAGCAACAGAAAAACCACCAGCCTGCTTATCACAAATTTGCTTGTAATAGAAGGTGGTTTGTTCAAGTGTCCTTATAAAAAAGGTAGGTAGAGGTGGATCTTAAGTATTGTATTTATAAACTCCCTTTTGATTTCCATGTCATGTTTGTTCAGGTTACTTAGCTGAAGTTACTGCTTCTGTTACTATCATCTCTGCAAAGTCAATTCAACATTAAATTTAACCTTTCTTTCTGCGACACATACCATAAAACCAAAAATATTTCAGAATTTGCATGGTGTTTCTGCTGTCTGCTGGTAGTGATAGATGAAACAGAAAGAATAATTTGATTTACTCAGCTTGACCTTGCAGGGAGAATTAAGGCACCTATATAGCATATTCACATGTGTATTTTATTTTCAGACATGTCTCCATGCATAAATATATGTTCTAGACACACAGGTCTGCCATGTCTCACTTTTTATATTACAATGAATATATAGAAAAGGCACAGATTACCGTATTTCATGTACAAGTCGATCAAAGTTTTATTCAGATATTTTGCTAATCTTAAGTTACACAAAGTAGTTTCCCTGCCTGAAGGAATCTGCAGAAAAAAATCTGGTCAACACATTACAGTGGGATAGAGAAACATTCTGCTTTTCAAACAAGGCACATGCTGTAAACATGTAACAAGGCAGATTTCTGATCTCTTCAGATTTTTTTCTGCATGCTGTATTAAGTTAAAGGTTTCATTTTGACAAAAAGACTTGTGTTTTCATAGTTCCACCTTCACCCTCTCATTCCATTAAACAAAATGGCCTAAACCCTGCAAGTACACCTAGACATTCATCTCATAATTATGTATTAAAACTAAACATATATAGAAATACTTTCAGTAATGAATTCTCAGTCACATACTATCAAAGCAATCACAATACTTGTCTATTTTTCTTTTGTGAAAAGTTTCCTAACTGTCTGACTCAATAGCTATATTCTGTAGATCTAAGCAGTGAGATTTACAGAGAAATGGATACTGTGTGTTTCATTCATTTGAAAACGGAAAGAGGATTACATCATGATCAGGCTGCTTCAATAATTTTTTTTTCCATTTGAAAGATAGCATGTTGCAAATCATGTAAACTTTTGCTTACTGGACTTTTATATCTATCCAACTGTCAAATTATTATTTGCAATGCATGAACATTTTAATAACTATTCTTCAGGTTTTGTGAGATAATGGACACTGTAAAATAGCAGAAAAATGAAATTATGTGGAAGATTTATCAGAACAAAATACTGGAACTGGAAAATCACAAGTAATGAAACAGGAGCTAAAGAAGAAACACGCAAGTTTTTGCTTGATTGAAGAAATACTGGTATGCAACTTGTGACATCCTGATGCATATGCAGAGATACAATAGTATTTTATAATTAAAATCATACAGTCGGAAACAATCCTTGGGGAAAAAAAAAGAAAAAAATTAAGACCTCATTATCTGTGTGGTTTTTAACCAGATCACTGCAGGCACAGAGTGAGTGCCTGGGGTCACAGCAAGGTCAATTTAGGAATAAGAATTTCACAATAGATCTGGGTGCATACATTGTTAATGTACATCTTGGAAGTGTGGTCATTGGAGAAAAGGAGAAGACAGCATATAACTTTACTAAGAAAGTTCAGGATTTGATGGAAATTCATAACATGAGGAGCTGCAGTTGCTGTAAGCTGATTGCTTAACTCTAAAGTACTGTGCAGCAATGAAGTGGGCAGTTTTTTGCTCCCATGATACCAAATATCCTTTAAAATTGAAGATCAGGGTCAGAGCTACAGAAGACAGACTAAAGGGGTAGGTGGCTAACCTTGGATAGGAGAGTTTACTAAGGTCATATATACAAACTGAATTAAATCCATCCATCCTCTTATGCATTCAAAACAGAAGTAGCCTGGCCCTCCATTTTTTATAATATTTACTATATACTAAGAAGGTGTGGAAGATCTGAGGGGAAAGAACTCAATTTATTAGCCATTTAAAACCACTTTTATGTGACATAGCAAATGCTACTCTTCTGAGCCTGAGCTCTGAGTCAAAATATTATGAGAATGTCTTAATGGATTTTATGGTCATCTTCTTATTTAGAGCCCCTGTTTTGAACTGGACATATATACCCAACAAGACTGACAGTGTAAAGCATACAAACAAAATACAAAATTCAAGAAGTAATTTATCTTATTTCTGAGAAATAGGGCCACAGAAACAAACAGAGGGATGGAATACCTCTCCTATGAAGAAAGGCTGAGAGAATTGGGGTTGTTCAGCCTGGAGAGGAGAAAACTCTGGGGAAACATTGTTGTGGTCTTTCAATACTTAAAGGAGGCTTATAAGAAAGATAGGAGTTGACTTTTTAGTAGGGCCTGTATCAATACGGAAAGGAGTAACAGTTTTAAACTAAAAGAGGGTAGATTTTGACCAGATATAGGGAGGAAATTTTTTTATTATGAGAATGGCAAAACACTGCCCAGAGAGGTGGTAGAAGCATCATCCCTGGAAACGTTCAGGCTGGATGGGGCTCTGAGAAACCTGATCTAGTTAAAGATTTCCTTGTTTTTTGCAGGTGGGTTGGACTAGATGACCTTTAAAGGTCCCTTCCAACTCAAACTATTCTATAATCCTATGAAATATGAAGGTCTCATCTGCTACATGTTTCCTTTCCAAATAATACGTTTCATGTGACCAGCATCACTTTTTCGTAAGACTACCACATGTACCAGGTATACTATGGAGTATTTGTTGCTCTCAGGAAGATTTTTCTGTATTCGTGTTCAAAATATTTCCTACATTTTTAAATAATATCCATCCATTTTTTCTTTCCCTAATAAAAAAAAATGTTCCATAGCTTCCGTTTCATACCAAAGCAAAGAGGAAAACGTTTCTGTGGAGATGGCTTAAGTGAGCACTTTTCCCAGCAGTGCAATGCAGTAGCATCAGTCATTGCTGCGGATGCCACTGGATCTAACCTCCTTGAGGCACAGAAGATCAGAAGTGGCCTGTAGTGGCTGAATCTAAAACTTCATTGCTGGTTATAGGTAATGACTGCAACTCTGAACTGTTTGAAATTATAAGTTTCCCAAAAATTCAAAATTCATTAAAATATCGTGGTTTATAAGACTTAAATAAAATCAAACTCTGATTGCTGGGGGATAGTATTAGAAGAAGGGAACAAGTACTGTTTTAATTAAAAGCCATGAAAAATGTTCTGAACTCAATTTTTTTCCAGTGAATTGAAGACTGTGAACTCTCTCCCTCATATTTATCATGAGACTTGAAGTTTATACACACCATATGCTGCAATGCAATGTAAAGAAGACAAAACTAACCTGGATACCAAGAGCAACCTTTCTGTATTGGGAAAATATATCATAGTATCATAGAATCATGCAGATTGTAAAAGACCTTTATGATCATTGAGTTTAACCACAAACCTAAAACTGGCAAGTCCAACACTAAACTAAGCACCACACCTACATGTCTTTTAAATATCTCCAGGGATGGCGACTCTACCACTTCCCTGGGCAGCCTGTTCCAGTGCCTCACAACCCTTTCAGTGAAGAATTTTTTTTCCTAATATCCAGTCTAAACCTCCTCTGACGCAACTTAAAGCTGGTTCCTCTTGTCCTATCATGTGTTACTGGAAAAAGAGACCAATCCCCACCTTTCTACAACCTTCTTTCAGGTAGTTGTACAGAGCAAGAAGGTCTCCCCTGAACATCCTTTTCTCTAGATTAAATAACCCCAGTTCCCTCAGCTGTTTTTCATAAGACTTGTTCTCTAGAGCCTTATATTGAGTTGTCAGGGTTTTGATAGCAGGGGAGGGGGCTACTGGCATGACTCCTATAAGAAGCTTCAGGAAGCTCCCCAGATCCAAGTCAGACCCACCTCTGGCCACACCAAGGCAATCAATGCCTCTTCAGTAACATGTTTCAGAGGGGAAAACTTGTTGCGCAAGTTCTTCTGTTTGGGAAAGGAGTGGGACTTAAAAGAGAAAACCGTGCAGATAGCGAGCTCAGTGAGGAAGGCGTGGGAGACATATGCAGCCATTCTTGTTTGGCCCAGGGTGAGATGGCTGTTCAAGCCTCCACAGCCCATAGAGGCCAACAGTGGGTCAGAATCCTCTCTGTACCCTGTGGAGGATCCCACACTGGAGCAGGGGACTGCTCCCAAAGAAGGCTGTGACTCTTGAGGGAAGCCCACGTTAGAGAAGTTCACCACTGGGTGGATTACAGTCTGCAGAAGGGACCCATGCTGGTAGGACAATTTCATTGATGACTGTCTCCCATGTCAGGGACACCCCATTGCAGCAGGGGAGGACTGTGAGGAGTTTTTCCCCTGAAGAGGAAGGAGCAGGAGAAATAACACGGAACAGACCAGGACTGCCACAACCTCCATTCTGTGCCCTCCCTGCAGGGAGGTAGTAGCAGAGCTGGGCCCAGGAAGAAGGGAGGGGTGGGGTGAAGGTGTTGTAAGATCTGGTTGTATTTATCACTGTCCAGGTCTGACCCAATTGGTGAATCAGTGGTGGTTTTGTTTAGACTAAATTGATTTTGTTTCCCCAAGTCAACTCTATCTGTTACCTGTGACCATAAGTGGTGAGTGTACCATCCCTGTCCTTTGTCTTGACCTGTCTCTTGTTGTATTCTCTTCTCCCCACCCGACTGGAGGTGGGTAGGAGTGAGCAAGCACCTGATGCATGGTTGCTTTGTTACCAGATGGGTGGGCTTAAACCATAACAACACTTCCCCAGCTTTGTTGCTCTTCTTTGGATGTGTTCCAGCACCTCAATGTCTTAATTGTAATGAGGCATTCAAAACTGAGCACATTACTCAAGGTGTGGCCTCACCAGTGCAGAATACAGGGGGATAATCACTTCCCTAGTCCTGTTGGCTGCACTATTTCTGATATAATATTGTATGGTTTCTGTAAATTAAGAAGATAACTTAGCCAGCATGAAGGCCTTCACAAATAATAAAGAGTTATAGTTTATATAGTATATCGCTTAGCTATACACACTGAAAAGAATGCATGGAGCCATACATATACAAATTACATTGTAAGATGTCAGAAAAGTTGAAAAAATTGTTTGATTTTTTACTCAATAATTTAACCATTTTCAAAGAAAACTGCTAAATACAAAGTTGCAATAGCCTATTGTTATAGATGAACAGGTATATTCTTTGGTATCTACTTGAGTGAGCTAGGTCTAAAGGATTATTTTTTTCTAATGGACATAATGTTTATACAGAACTCAGAACATAATACAGACTTAATAATACTACTTCCAAAGTCTAATGTCTACTGTACCATTTATTGATATATATGAAAGCAATTTTACAACCAGAATCTAGGCACAAAGTACCTCTACTGATGTGGAACAAGAAAACATTTCCTTTTCTACCATTGGAAATACTGAAGTGTGTCAAGGTAGCTAAAGAACACATTTTCCAAAGTGATTCTTGGATTAATGTTTACAGGTTTTCATGTGTCTGACCCTGGAATATGCCTGGAAAAGTATCAGAAAAGTAGCAAACTCTTCTTGGAGAGATGTTGCAGGTTCTGAGAAACTTTGGGAGAAAGCTGTAATGATTTTTACTGGTTAGACGAGACAAGCTTTTCTGGCATCAAAAGTATAAATCTCTGTTCTGGTGTATTTGTGACTTCAACATATGCAAAATATGTTTGTTTGGATTAATATATTTATACATTTAAATGCTACCTGCTTCCAGTTGATACTCCCTTATACATTTAATTACCCATTTTCATTTATTAGCGTGTTAGCTTGTACTTGCTAATGCCTACACAATCCAGAGGAAACTGGGCCTTTAGTGTGCTATGTACTATTCAAATTTATGCTAATAGACAGCCCAACTCTACATACACGTTGATAGTCTAAATACAGAAAATGGATACAAGGTGAGAAAAGTCACAGATAGACAAAGTAAGTCTTTCCTAAGCCATTTAGAAAGTTTATAGATGCACAAAGAAATATTCCCTTTTATGTCCACAGTAAAGAAGTCTAATCACTTAACTATTTGGCCTTTCATTTATTGTTCTAGTCAGCTGACTTAAGGATATTTGATTGAAAAAAAGACTGTTATACCAACAAATGCATTAAAAAATGGAAAAGGTAAAATATGGAAAGCTACACTAGAACATGAGAGGTCTGTAAGCAAAGCGCTCAAAAGTCATGATATGGCACAGAGTAATTTACATTATATTGTATTCCATTCTTATGCGAACACATACTGTTTTGCTCTTCACTGTTGGCATTGGTTTTGCATGTCAATGTTTCGGTAGCAGTGTGGCTACAGGGGTGACTTCTGTGAGAAGGTTCTAGAAGCTTCCTCTATGTCCAATAGAGTCAATGCCAGCTGGCTCCAAGACAGACCCACCGCTGGTCAATGCCAAGTCAAACAGTGCTCGTGGTAGTGTCTCTTTGAGAACATATTTAAGAAGAGGAAAAAGTTACTGTGCAAGAACAATTGCAGTCTGAGAGAGGACTGAGTATATGTGAGAGAAACAACTCTCCAATCACCAAGGTCAGTGAAGAAGGAGGGGGAAGAGCAGTTTCAAGAGGAGCTCCCATCACTGGAACAGAGATTCTCCTGCATGGTGAGACAGGCTGTCCCTATGCAGCCCGTGGAGGTTGAGTGAAGCCGATATCCACCTTTAGCCCACAGCAGACCATATGCCAGGGGAGGTGGATGACCAAAGGAGGCTATGACCCCATGGGAAGGCACCCATGCTGGAGCAGTTCATAAAGAACTGTAGCCCATGAGAAGGATTCATGTTGGTGTATTTCATGGGATATTGTCTCTCATGGGAGGAACTCCTTGCTGGATCATGGGAAGAGTGTTAAGAGTCCTCCCCTTGAGGACAAAGGAGCAGCAAAAGCAACCTGTGATAAACTGACCGGAACCCCCATTCCGCATCTTCCTGTGCCATGGTAGAGAAACCAGGAATAATGTTAAGCCCAGGAAAAAGGGAGGGTTGGAGGGAATGCTGTTTTAAGATTTGGTTTTATTTTTTAAATCTCTTCTCTCATCTTATTGGCAAAAATAAATAAAAAACAGTTTGGTCTGTTTTGCCTGTGATGGTAATTACTGAGTGATCTCCCTCTCCTTACCTCGACCTGTGAGCCTTTCATTATATTTTCTCTCACCTGTCCATTTCCAGAGGGGAAGTGATAAAGTGGCTTTGATGGGCACCTGGCATCCAGCCAAGGTCAACCCATCACACTGTTGAAAGAAAGATGTACTCAACACACTTTTTATGCCTATTGTTCAAAACTATGGCTCCTGTACTTTATGCTGGTCAAACCCTGCACTGAATAAAGACTTTATTTTCATTTGATGCTCCATTAGCTTCCAGTTTACTTCATAAAGCTTTATATAGTACTTGCAAGAAAACCCCTGTTTAACCAAGAAGTAATTTGATCCCACCATTTTACTAATGAGTAACTGAAATGGAGACATCCTTAGGAACTTTGAGCCAGTCATACACAAAGTTACTGGCAAAGAAAGCAATGAAAGCCAGATGTCCCTGCAACCATGAAACTCATCTTTACCTTGCAGCTGATCCTTATTCTATCCACTGCACACTATACACCTATTTCAGTGCAAGATGCAGTAGACATCATTCTGTTTCGCAAGACATCATTCAGACATTACGGAGTATAACATACAATACTCTCTATCATAGCAATTCACTGTGCAGCTTAGATTTATTTAACACCAAGTATGTTCAGTGAATGAGGCAGTGATCCCACAGAAATAATATACTGTTGCTGTGCAATTAAGAATGCTACTGCAATGCATATACCACAGGTGTTCATATAAAATAATCCAAAGAACTTCAGTTTTGATATTTTGTCTTCCTGATGATTCATTTGGATTATATCTAACTATTATAATGAAGCAATATATTAGACATCCCTGAGAATGTACGTTTGCAAGTACTTGGAGTTCTGTGGCCTCTCAAGCATGGCACTGCACCTGGGCAGTTAGTTCAAGTGTAACCTCAGTTTGAAGCAGCTTTATTGCTTCCAGTTCCAGAGTTAGTCCATTTAGTGCTTGTTTAGGAATTGTTCTGACAGGTACCTGCTTATATTTTGTTTTCTGTGGGAGAGAGGAAAGAAGAAAATACTCCTTTGTGTCAAGCCTGGAGTAAGTGGCCAGGTACTCTCACCTCCCTCTACAGAATTTGCAGGGGATCAGGAGGTGCCCAAAGCCCTGTCTCCTCAGCAACTCATATCAACCATTTCCTGTTAAAGCTGAAATTCCACTGTGCCTTACGGTATGTGCATAGGCACATCTAGCAGAACCCTGAAACACCATGGATTCAATGGAAATTTTCCATCAGTTTATACATGCTGTCAGAGCCAGCTAAAATAAAGAAACCACAAGTTATTTGCCTTAATCTTCAACAGAACACCAGGTTTTGTCAGGAGACACTTTCATCAGAAATTTTATAACCACCAGTTGTGGATGTTTTTAGCTGAAAGGAATACATCAAAGGTAAATGAAGTTCAATTATAGTGTGTGTGTTTATCCTTTTCTAATGAATTTCATTTTCACTAAATATATTGCATAATCAGGGAAAAAAAAATTCCCGTTATTTGTACCATCAACTTACAATTAATTCTGTTAGCTCTCGGCCTTGTTCATTCCTTGGAAAATATTTTCCCAAACTACTCACATGCATGTCTTACTTTTTCGGAATAAAACACTGGAGTAAGCAGCTGACACAGAACATGCTTGTTAAGCCATATACATTTAAATATATTTTGCAAGGATAGATTGTTTTTTTCAAATACTGGAGCTCTAACTTCTCCAGCAGTTTAGCTGCTGCTTCTCCATCTTTGAAGCTTCTATTGCTTCCACTATTACAGAATTTCTCCAGCTTTACAACATATAATTCTCTAAAAAGAAGAATTGTATTGAAACGTACCTTGAAAAATGAGAAGATGTTATTGTATGGAGAAAAAAAATTGCTTCAAAAATCCATATAAAAAACTTTCATCTCAGACTGGAGTCCATGCTGACTAGTTACTTTTTTCTGTATGTTTCCAAAAGAAACTCATTGCACTATTGCACTGGTAGAATGTTAAAAACATTGCTGCATTCTGTGAGTTCTCAATTATCCTTGTTTCTTTATAAAGCAGAAGCTAAAAAAAAAAAAAAAAAAAAAGGAAGCATACAAAAATAAGGGCAACTTTAAATCAGCAAAATAATTTGCCAAAGATAACATTATAGTCACATCAGTTACAACTTTTTAGAGAACTGAAGATTTCAGTAGTCTTATTTATATTTTAATATTATTGAAAAAACTTAATTCAACATTTTTGTTGGGTGGGCCAAATGAGCAATTTTAACAAATCTGTGTAATCTGCTCTCTGTCTTGAGCTTGCTGTATCAATCATGCATATATTTTACTAAGATTTAAAAATTATAGTAATTTACATCAGAATTTTAGAATTTAAAAATTATAGTAATCATCAGAATTTTAGAGAGGAAGGAAATATATGGCTGATCAGATCAAGTCCCTGTTATCACGGCATATCATCTCATTTGTCTACTGATGTCTTAACTGCTTAGATACTGCTCATATCAGAAATGCATTTCAGAATCTGTGCATGTTAGAAACCATCCTACTGTTGCAAATCAAAACTTTTTCAGGACCAGTGTTAAAAATGCTGACACCCAGTTACCACAGCTCCTCTGTCTGTCTGGTGTTTAAAACTTCTGATGTTTTTATGTCAAAGTATCCTACATGCAGCCTTCATTTTCCTAGTCTGAACAATCTAAGCTCTTTCAGCATCTCCTCTTCTCTTTCCCCTGACCATCCTAGCAACCCTCCTCTGTAACTGGTCTAGTCTGAACTCTTCCCTGAACAAGAATTGATTGTCAGCAATTAATTTTACAAAGTTGTTATGGTTTGGGCCCCTGTTGTACACTTTACTTCTAAGAACTGCACAACAGTAATGGGTTTGTTTCGTTTTGTTTTGTTTTTTAATTAATAGGATACCTTCTCCAACTTGTTAACAATTGCTTAGATCATATGTGCAATTCCACGTACTGCTTTTTCTGTTCATTTCATGATTCCCCAGATGTACATTGTTCCTTGGCAAATGCAACATAAGACTCACACCTGCTTTGAAAGGTACTTCTGACCCAGGCAGTACAAAGAGTGAAGCTGAAGGGAGGACAATAAATAATACTCCAAGCTGATATTTAAGAGACCTGAAAGCTGAAGGATAAGAGCTAGAACAATACAAGCAATTTATGAAAATTATCTGAAACTATGAAAATGCTGCCTGTGTATATCCCACTTACAGATTTCTGCAATCTTTTCTTGTACTGG
>NW_008607309.1:0-881 GCF_000691845.1 Merops nubicus | reverse complement strand
CTCTTCCCCAAGTGCCAAACTCGACACAAATCGAGTAGTGGAGTAGCAAAGGGGAGAGGAGAAGAGGGGTGAGGATGTGCTCGCTGTGATGCTCGGCAGCACCAGGGGCTGGGGACACAAAGCAGCACGTGGCAGCTCAGGAGGTTGGGACATAACCAAGCCAGCTGTGGTTGCACAGAAAAGCCATTCAGGCAGCTGTGCTTCTGGCCGTGGCATGGCTGAGCAGGCAAGGCAAGAACCTTACCCCAAAGGTGCTGCAAGGGGAAAATTCACCACAGGCATACAGCCAGGAAAAGGGTGTTGTGTTTGGCCAGGAGCACCCGACAGGCTGTTGCCCCCAAACGCTGGACTTAGCTGGCTGGAGACTCAGCATTACCTCTGTTTTACAAGTTTAGGTTGCTTGTTACCATTTGAAGGCCTTTTGGCACAAATGTGCCTAACCATGGGAGGGAGCTCCCCATCCCAGAGCCACCAGCATCACCAGTTTGGGCTGATCCCACTGCTGGAGGGAGCAGTGGGAAGGAGAAACAAAGACCAAAGGGACCTGCTGCTTTCATTTAGGGCAGTCAGTGGTGCAACAGATGCACCTGCATCCCTGCCTGAATAGCATCAATACCCTTTTGTTTCAGTCTTGATGACAGCAGAGCCTTTAATTGGCCATGAAAAAATTCATCAAGCAGCAGCCTGGTGTGGCCATTGTGTCCCCATAGCATCCGGCAGCTGCTGTGCCACAGCCCTACGGCTCCTCAATGGCTGGTGGCTGCCCCAAAATGGCCCAAATATCATCCACCTACTGCAAGCACTGCTGTTCCCTGGGCAGAGCAGAAACCAACCTCAAATTCTGCTCCCACTGCTCATGGGCTTGCTGAGCTGCAGGGGCT